>NW_012267246.1:9982685-9990785 GCF_000151885.1 Dipodomys ordii | reverse complement strand
GTTTGAAGGCAGGACTGTGCATTTGCTAGGAAGTTGCTTTACTTCTGAGTTACACACTCAGCACTCAGAGAGAGAGAGAGAGAGAGAGAGAGAGAGAGAGTGTGTGTGTGTGTGTGTGTGTGTGTGTGTGTGTGTGTGTGTGTGTGTGTGTGTGTGTGTGTGTGTGTTACTGTGGTTTGAAGGCAGGACTGAGCATTTGCTAGGAAGTTGCTTTACTTCTGAGTTACACACTCAGAACTCAGAACCCATCTGTGGATGGGTTTATAATTAGATGGGCTATTAGAAAGTGCCCGAAAATTAGAAGATAGGATCTAGTTGTGCCCTTGGAGTCTGTCCT
This sequence comes from Dipodomys ordii, assembly GCF_000151885.1. NCBI lineage: Eukaryota > Metazoa > Chordata > Mammalia > Rodentia > Heteromyidae > Dipodomys > Dipodomys ordii. Next base: position 9,990,448 of record NW_012267246.1, on the reverse strand, counting down.
GAGGTTAGCCTTTTCTCCCCCCTCCCTCAGCCCCCCTTCTCTCTCTCTCTCTCTGTCTATAGCCCCCAAGGTTAAGCAGCTCACTCTACTAGGTCCTCTCCACTACAACACTGCCTCACCAGAGGTCTAGAAACAGCAAAGCCAACTGATAAACTGACTAAAACCTGTGAAACTGTGAGACAACATAAATGTTTCCTACTTTCAGTTGATTTTCTCAGGTAATTAGACATAGCAACAGAAAGTAAGACATCAAGACATAGAGGACGTGTTGATCATTGCATAAAATCATACCTTTCAACTTAAAACTGCTCTACACACAAACCTGTCTCAGGAAATGGTAATTCTATGTTTTCAAATTCTTCAGGCCCTGAAGCTTGAAATCACTATTTTATTCTTTCATTCAGTTCCACAAGCAATCTGTCAGTATCAGTTTTACCTCTCCAACGTATCCAGAACCTGTCTATTACTTATCATCCATGCCTTAACAACCATCAGGCCACTTGCACTTAGGTTTTATCCATTGATTTCTAACTGGCCACCTTATTTCCACTCTGATAATTCTAAAGCCTTTTCCTAATATAACAGCCAGAACGATTGAGCATCTTAAAATGCAAATGAGATCATATCACTTATTTCTCAATCATAACAGGAAAAGCTTCTCAACTGCCAACAACAACAACAAAAAAACCCTTGTCCCATCCAAGCATCCTCCTATTACCATTACGGTCTTATTTTCCAGTTTTCCCCATCTCTTGCTTATTCCCCTCCAAATGCTGTGGCTTGCAGTTTCCTTGAATGTGCTAAGAATACAGCACTCTACTATCCTGAATTCAGATACAGTAGCATGTTCAGAAGACTATGATGATTAACAAACTTAAAGGTCAAATGGCTCATTTTTGTTTACCTTGCATGAATCTTGAGATTACTAGAAGTTGCAAATTGCAAATTGCAAACATCACATTGATAGGGTTTTTCTTCCCCATGGTGCATACGACTGTGGAAGACAAGCTGGCATTTCTGAGCGAATCCTTTATCACATAACTCACATTTGTATGGCCGCTCACCTAACAAACAAGAAATTTTGTATTAAGGAGGAAAAATTCTGTTTCAATTGCTAAAGGCAAATAGGTTTTCAAAAGTGGTCATCAATAGTACCATTTTGGATATTCAGAAAATGCTAAGTGCTAGGAACAACTGCAAACAAGATCTATTTCTAGACTATTTGAAAACATTAGTAGACTTAAGAGAAATATATTGTTTCTCAATTTATAATAGTAAAAAGTAACCAATAGCCAGGCGCTGGTGGCTCACACCTGTAATCCTAGTTACGCAGGAGGCTGAGATCTGAGGATCGCGGTTCAAAGCCAGCCCAGGCAGGAAAGTCCGTGAGACTCTTATCGCCAATAAACCACTAGGACACCCAAAGTGATGCTGTGGCTCAAGCGGTAGAGTGCTCACCTTGAGCTGAAGAGCGCAGGGACAGTGCCCAAGCCCAGAGTTCAAGCCCCACGACCGACCAAAAAAAAAAAGTAACCAATGATTTAAAAAAATGTATTGCTAAGGAGGGAAGGGATGATAGGGGGAAAACAATGGAGGGGGTAACAATGTTCAAGAGGAAGTGTACTCATTACCTCACTCATGTAACTGTAACCCTTTGTATAGTATCTTTACAATAAAAAAAAAGAAAAAAAATGTATTGCATCTAAAAACATAGATCTTAAGTGTACCTATGGGTGTTCAAACTCTGTAAAATAAAAAAGAACATATAAAATAAAAGAACATGTAAAATAAAACTACAGAAGCTGAGAAAAGAAGTTATGTATAATTTAGAAACCAACAGTTGAGGAAGAAATGTTAATATTAGTGAAAATTGGCCTGAGTTGTAATTATATTTTCTCTTATAACTGTAATCTGTTAAATACTTAGAAAGCTTACACATATTTTGAGAGAAAATATAAGATATAAAGGAGCAATGCATTAGGATCTGCGTAACAATGAACAATACCGCAGTCTTTAATATTTGGTTTGTAATCACAAATTTTCAAGTGTCTAATGCTGAAATACTTTTATGAATAAAAGAATGGCAAATTTTGGTCCTACGTAGTCAACAGCATGTGCTACCAAACTCTATAAAAACAACAACAGTATTTTAGGGCCTGGCACTCATGGCTCACGCCTGTTATCCTAGCTACTCAGGAGGCTGAGATCTGAGGGTAACGGTTTGACGTCAGCGTTGGACAGGAAAGCCCATATAAGACTCTTATTTCCAATTAATCACCCCCAGAAGTAGAGGTGTGGCTCAAAGTGGTAGAACACTAATCTTGAGCAAAAAAAAAAAAAAACTAAAAAACAGTGCCTACACCCTGAGTTCAAGCCCCAAGACCAACAAAACAAAACAAAAAACAGTATTTTAGGCTGAGGTTCTACCTCAGTGGTAGAGTGCAATATCATGTTCCAAGTCCTAGGTTAAATCCCCAGAACAAAACCATGAAACTATTTTTTTTGTCGGTCGTGGGGCTTGAACTCTGGGCCTGGGTGTTGTCCCTCAGCTCTTCAACTCAAGACGAGCGCTCTACCACTTGAGTTACAGCACCACTTCCAACCATGAAACTATTTTAGACAGAGTATAAAACAATCACATCTTCCCCACAAACCAGTCTTACCTGTGTGGGTTCTTACATGTGTTTTCAGCTGGTTACACTGTGTAAATGCTTTTCCACACAAGTGGCAGACATAAGGCTTCACTCCTTTGTGTATTCTCATGTGCCTTCTCAAGCTGCTGGCTTCTGAAAATATTTTCCCACATGTGTTACACATTGGCTTGGCCTTGGAGTACCTCTGATCCAGATCTTCTCCAGAGTTCTCCACCTCATAAGGACTCTTGATGCTGGCTATATTAGACATAGAATGTTCTTTCAGAGCACAATTTGGCTGTGATTTTCCACGTTTCCGTTTCACTGTAGCAGTCTGAACAGTATCTTGTGCCGGCGAAGTATTTTCCACAACTGATGTCAATTCAAGTTCTGAACGATCATTTCTTTGGGCAACTTGTTCGACTACAGATGAGGACAATTTACTTGCATCTAGGAATTCAACAGATGTGTTCTCTAAAATGTCACCAGAATATTGCAGTGTTTTATTCTGTCCTGTTTTCTGGGAATTAAAAGCTTTTTTCTTCTTTTTAGTTTGAGATGACTTCTTTGCTAAAGCCCCTTGTTTAGGATTTGTCTGACCTAAATCTGGAGATACTTCTGATTTCTCCCGATTATTATAATCTTGAAGAGTAAGAAGACAAGACTGTTGATTCAATTCAATGTTTCCAGTAATACTGGATATCTCTGTAGAGGAGGGATTAGCAATAAAAGCAAAATCTTCCATCTTTATCTTACACTTAGTTACCACCTCTTCCACTTTGAGATAGTCAGCAGCCTGATGAATTTCTTTAACGTTCCAACTGTAAGGAAAAAAGGCTAAATGACAATATTCTGATCAAAGAAAAACTTTTTGATAATAGAGCTGAAAATACGACTCCATGTATTTTAAAGACCTAATGAAGTAGGATAAACAAGGTGTAACTTAACAAAGGTACAAAACTAAATTCTGTCAGAATTAAAGTTTAGACAAATATCTCCAATTTTACAGAACCTAAAAAGATAAAAAATAATGCCTATTCATAGCAGTAATGAACTATTACAGAAAAATATGATGTTACATTTTCTGGCTGTTTTAAAAAGAAACTGAGCACATAAATTGTTGTTAGCAACTCACTGTTTCCTCTCATTTTCCTGAAGCCTCTTCAGACAGCAACCAATTTTTTCTAGATAGGCAACAGGAAGAGTCTAATGAAAATTCTTTCCTACCATTTCCCCTGCTACCTTGGGAGAGGGCTTTGAATTGGGCTTCCCAAACATTTCTGTGCATGTGAACCACTCAAAGATCTTATTAAATGAAGATTCAAATTCATTAAGTGTGTGATAGAAATAGAGTATCTTCATTTCTGGTGAACCCTGTGCCCTGGATCTGGGGATCATAGTTAGGGAGACAAGGTTTTAGAATGTGTGAATCTTTCTCCCAATCTCTCCCATTTCTTGGTGATACTCAACCTAAATGGACTGGAAAGTTTTCCACATTAAAAAAAATACAGAAAGACAATCCATGCTATTCAACATTGTAGCCAATAGTTATTGCACATTGTACTGTGTATTATACTTGGAGGGATATTAAATATCAAATAGTTCCTGTTCTCTAAGTTTACAATACAGAAAAAGGATGATAAATCTAGTGTTGGCTCTGGCATTTCTAGCTGAACTAATTACAGTAAGGCAAAAATCACAGGTCTTAATTTTCTTATGTATAAAATTATTAATAATGGCCACTTCGAGGACAGATTCAAACACAGGGACACATACGCCCCCTCCTCAAGTAACCTTCCCACACCTGCCATTTTCCTCAGATATGTGATTGTCTAAGACAATCTCTATCTTCCTTTTTCATTTTAAGTCAGAACAAAAGGGATTTAATTATAGCTGGTGATGTAGTGTTGATAATATTTTTTTAAAGGGCAAAAATTTGGGGGGCAGGCACAGCTGACTCACTTCTGTTATCCTGTTACCACAGTTTGAAATTAGCCTGGGAAATAGTAAGACCCCATCTCAACAAATAGTGTGGTGGTTCATACCAGCTATACCAAAAGTATAAATAGGAGGATCATGGTCCAGGCTGACTCTGGAAAAAACTTGAGACCCTGTTTGAGAAATAACCATAGCAAAAGAGCTGAGGAAGTGACTCAAGGGATACAGTGCCTGTCTAGTAGGCTTGAGGTAGAGTTTAAACACCAATATCACCAAAAACAAAAATGAAAAAAAAAACTGTACACATAAATGGATATGTGATATTGAACCCCCTTTTCTCTTATATGCATGCTAAAATTTGTAATGAAATTTTAAAAATAGCTAGCATCATGAGCCTCTAAGCTCTCAAAAAGTATCCTCCAGTATGTCTCCATGTTGACCTCTTTCCTCCAGTACCACTGTGTGATTCCTTATTTAACCTAGTATGATAGCTCTTAAAATCTCTTTCGTTACAATTATTTTTAGCTCATTATAGATTAAGTAGATTCACAGGCTAATTTAGTAACCAACCACAAGCTTACAATATTTTATTTTCTTGTGAAAACCTATCCTAAGTCCTTAACTAAATCACACATCAACTAAAAGTAACTCTCCTAAATAATACTGCCTAAGACATTATTTTTATTGGCCTTTGACTATCATTTTTAAAACAAATCATGAATCTGAATCTTCATAGTCAATTTAATTCTGTATTTGCAAAGAAATTGCGCAAATGTCTCAAGAACATATTAAAATAATCTATTTGCTTTTTTTCTTTAGGTTGGTTGTGGGGCTTGAATTCTGGGCCTGGGTGCTGTCCCTCAGCTCTTCAGCTAAAGGTTCACACTCTACCACTTGAGCCACAGCACCACTTCCAAATTTTTCTCCTTATGTGGTGCTGAGGAATTGAACCCAGAGCCTCATACATGCAAGGCAAGCACTCTCCCACTGAGCCCCTTCCCAGCCCTCTTACTTACTTTATACCAAATTTTCTTACATATATACAGCATTATCTAAAAACATTTTATCCTATGCATTTATTGATTTTGTTACATTGTTATTTAAAAATATAACAAGTGAGACACTCCTATAGTGAACATCAAATTCATGCTTTTACTTAACCAAGATGTTAGTCTCAAATTATATCTGTACTTTGTGTTCTATTAAATAAGCCACCAAACAGATAACAAGATTAGGTAGCCTTAGCTACCTTAGTCCAGAGCTGATGGTTCACACCTGTAATCCTACTACTACTCAAGAGACTAAGATCTGAGGATCCTGGTTTGAAGCCAGCCCAGGGAGGAGTCCATGAGACTTTTTCTTTTTTTTTTTTTATTGGTTGTGGGGCTTGAACTCTGGGCCTGGATCCTGTCCCTGAGCTCTTCAGCTCAGGTGAGCACTCTACTACTTGAGCCACAGCGCCACTTCCAGTTTTCTGAGATTAGAGGCTCACAGACTTTCCTGCTCAGGCTGGCTTTGAACCACAATTCTTAGATCTCAGCCTCCTGAGTAGCTAGGATTATAGGTGTGAGCCACCTGAGCCCAGTTCCATGAGACTCATGTCCAATTAACCACCAGAAAGTGGAGCTGAGTATCAAAAACCACCAGTAGTGGCACTATGGCTCAAAGTGGTAGAATCCAGTTTCTGAGTTCAAGCCCCATAACAAACAAAAAGAAAAAAATTAGATAGCCTTTAATACCACACACACACACACACACACACAAACACCCAACAATTAAGTCACATTGATTGTTCAATACTGAAAGAGTAACACAAACTACTTTACACATACTCTATAATCTCACTAACAGTTAAGAGAACCAATCAGCACTTCTTTATTTCACTAGCTGATCTTTGTTTATAAGCATTTTAGTGTTTTCAAACTTGTTTTCATCTTTTGAAGAGTCACTGAAGGTCATTTCATTATATATTGCAAGGTATATGCTAAACTCCTTAATGGATTAGTTCCAGTAATATTCAGAACACGCCTAAGAAATCTATTATAATCCTTATCAATGAACTAGGGGAGTTGTAGCTCAGTGATAGAGCACTTGACTAGCAGGCAGAAGGCACTAAGCCGCACTCCAACCCCATATAAACACACACAAAACTCCGGGTTCCAGAAAAATTTAGCCTTTAAGATCATAAAATGTTGACTTTAAGCCAATTTAATTTTCTATTAATCTGCTTGTTTTGTTACTTTTTATTTTGGTATAAGTCTTCTTACTCTCCTGGGTGTACTTTACAACTAATTATTCAGCTTGCCAGGAAAAACATGCACCAAAAAAGTTTGAACAAGACACCTGGCTCTTCTTCACACTGGTTCTTTGTATGATGGCACAAAGGAAGATGCACTGATGTGGGTTTATATCAGTAAGACTTTTTCCTGAATGGGCTCATTGAGAAAGAAAAACCCATGAAATTCAAAGTCAACTAAAATTCATTGTTCTGAGGCTACTTTCTATTACATATTATAAATACTCTTAGATCAGAGGTACTTGCATAATTAGCTATTTAGCATATTTAAATTATTTATCATACAAGTTCAGTCTATTACAGTGCTGTTTCTTTAATCAACTTACACAGACTGACTTACTTCAATATTCCACTTTATCAAAATTTCAAAGTAGGACTGGTAATGTGGCTTATTGGTAGAGTGCTTGCCTAGCATGTATGAAGCCCTGGGTTCAATTTCTCAGTACCACATAAACAGAAAAGGTGGGAAGTGACACTGTGGCTCAAGTGGTAGAGGGATAGCCTTGAGTATACAGAGGCCCCAGGACAGAGCCCAGGCCCTAAATTCAAGCCTCAGAACCATCAAAAAAAATTTTTTAAGTAATTCCAAAACATCTCTTTTTTTAGGGGTACTAAAAATTAAAAACTCAGGGCCTTCTGTGACGTGTGCTACTTACTTAAGCCATGCCTGGAGCCAAACATTTTCTTTGTATAAGGCTTGAAAATCATCCTGATTCGGGGCTGGGAAGGTGGCTCAGTGGTAGAGCGCTTGCCTTGCATGCATGAGGCCCTGGGTTTGATTCCTCAGCATCACATAAGCATAAAGAAAAAAGCCGGAAGTGGCACTGTGGCTCAAGTGGTAGAGCGCTAACCTTGAGCTGAAGAGCTGAGGGACAGTGCCCAGGCCCAGAGTTCAG
>NW_012267246.1:9916324-9979890 GCF_000151885.1 Dipodomys ordii | reverse complement strand
TGGCTCAAGTGGTAGAGCGCTAGCCTTGAGCTGAAGAGCTGAGGGACAGCGCCCAGGCCCAGAGTTCAGGCCCCACGACCGGACCCCCCAAAAAATAAAAAATAAAAAAAAAATCCAAGTGCCTCTCTTCTTTTTGTTTCACCATGGACACCATGGACATGCGTCCTCAGGACACATCAATAAATGACAGTAAATAAAACAATTCTGTGGGCTGCAAAAAGGGTGGAATCAAAAAAAAATAATGTAGGGCTGGGAATGTGGCTTAGTAGTAGAGTTGCCTGCCTAGCATGCATAGAGCCCTGGGTTCAATTCCTCAGTACCACATAAACAGAAAAAGCTGGAAGTGGTGCTGTGGCTTAAGTGGTAGAGTGCTAGCCTTGAGCAAAAGCTCAGCCAGGCCCAGGACTGGCTGTGTGTGTGTGTGTGTGTGTGTGTGTGTGTGTGTGTGTACACACAGAGATGTACATATATACATGTATGTATATATAGTTATTATGAAGATGATGTACAGAGCTTACAGGTATGTAAAGTTAGGTTAAGTTAGGTAAAGAGGGAAGTGGTGCTGTAGCTCAAGTGGTAGAGCGCTCACCTTCAGCTGAAGAGCTGAGGGACAGTGCCCAGGCCCAGAGTTCAAGCCCCATGACCGACAAAAAATTTAAAAAAAAAAACTTAGGCAAAGAGTACATTTTTTGGGGGGACAATGTTACCCCTCCCCTCCCTTTCTCCCAGTTTTTCCCTCCTGTCCCCACCCACAAGTTGCAGTTCACTTGTAGCACTGTGTCTAGTAGCATAGTATCTGCTGCATTTGTTCACCCTTTGTCCCTCCATTATCCTCCTAAAGACAGATAAACGAACAACCAACACAAACAGAAAGCAACAAAGAAAAGAAAAACCCTCTTGTTCATTTCCTGGAGTTCATTTCAGTAAATACTATTTTAAATTACCAGATGCCCATATAGGCATTGCACCTTTGAAGGGTGGACATTTTTAAGTTGAACTCTCAAAACTTTCAAGGTAAGTAGGCAGATGTGCAGAGGGAGGAGGGACAACAAACCACTTAAGAGATGACTCTCTGGAACAGAAAGGGGTGAGAACACAGTACTACTTCCTCTCAAATCACTAAAACCTGTGAGTTCCCACCTAGCAGTTTCTGCAAAGCACGAGGTGAATGCGGGGAAGCGGGAATGTAGGTGCTGGGCCTGGGCTGCCCAAGGTTCTGTGGAGCCTGGAAGCGGCACCCTTTCCCACAACACAGGCCACAGGTCACACCTCCTTCTCCCCAGTCACCTGCCCCGAGGGCAGGCTACACTCCACCGAACAGACCAACCCCCTTCCCTTGTCACCCGCTCAGGGGAGAGACCTCACTCCTCCCTTGTCACCTGCCCAGAGACCACACACACACCCCTGCCTCGTCACCAGCGAGGACGTCACACCCCGGGCCCTAATCACCTGCTCAGAAGAGGCCAAATTTTCTCCCTTCACCTCCCTAGTGTTTCCTTGGCACCGGCCGGGAGGCCACCCTGACACGCTTGTCACCTGTCCGGAGGCCACACCCCCTTGTCACCTGCCCGGAGGCCACACGTCCCCAACCCAGGCTCTCCACGCAAGGCCGCAACAGAGGGCGACCACCGAAGCCAGGCCCTCCCGGCCCCGGCGGCCCTGGCCTCCTCCCAGCTTCCCTCCCGCGAATTCCCACGGCAGAGGTTGTGGCCGGGGCCATTGCCGGGGCTACTTCACCTCAGCTTCCCGCCATCGTCGCGACCCGCCCTGGAACTCCAAGGAGCCGGCCTGCGGACGGCCGGGAACCTGGAGCAGGCGGAGACGGGGCCAGGGATGAAGTCAGCACTCACCGGTAGCCGCCCAGAGGAACCAGTTCTTTCACTCTCTCTCCGCCATCTTGGCAGGACGTCACTGCGCCACGCTCCGCCTCTCCCTCCAGCCTCCCGGCGACGTCACATCCGGTTCCATCCTCACGGCGATCTAGGACGCTCCGGAGCCCCGGCAGGTCCGGGCCACCGGCACAGCTGCGCGTCTCCAGCATGCTACAGTCCCCTCGAAACAGCGGGCATCAGAAGTGCGAGAAGTCAGGGATCGTTCGCCGCTCCGCACTCGTCTCCCTCACGCTGAGCGCTCCGGTCGGCCTGAGTTCTCCGGTCCTGCCGCTCAGCCGGCTTCTTCCGGAGCCGCGCCGCACGGTGCATGCTGGGACTTGTAGTTCTTGATCTCGTCCCGTCTTCCTCCCCAGCTTCTGGCCCCTCCCCGTGGAAGCTGCTGCTTTGTGCACTCTGGCCCGCGGCCGTGGAGATTGTACTCGCTGAGACCCATCGCCTCTTCCCCGTTTTCGTATCCCAAAACTCATAGGACCCTCTGGGTTTTGTTTGCGCCAGCCAACAGGACCTCACCTTCCAAGATGCCCTTACCTGGTGATAGAAGTCTCAGACGCACGAAAGCGAAGCATAGCAGTGGGGCAGACTGCACATGCGCAGCGCGAGAGGAAGGTGGGCTCCCACACCGGAAAAGGTTTCCTCGCCCCTGGATCAGATCACTTAATTCGATTATCTGCATCCACTGGAGGGTTTTGTAGAGGGAAGGTTAGTGTACACAGAAGTTGTTGGGAACAATATTTTGTTGATAGGTTCAGGCAGCTTTCTCCTTGAGTGGCGGTGGATATTCTAAATCTCAGAAAACCACCACTTCTTAAAAGTTTCGCTGTGCCGGGCGCCGGTGGTTCGCGCCTGCAGTCCTAACTACTCGGGAGACTGAGATCTTCAGATCTCAGTAGCAAGTGTGTAAGTGAAAGTGAATGGCAGAGGACAAATACTATTTAAAAAAAAATACTTGGTGTCTGTATAAAAAGAGCATAAGAAAGCTCATAGAAGGGTACTGGGAACAGGGAAAGACCACAGTAGATAATCTGATCATATGCGCGCCGTGATTTGCCACGGTGAAGCTTCTTTGTATAATTCATATATGCAAAAACTGGCAAAATAAAACAGCCTCTATTGGGGAGTTGAAGGGCCCAACGTTGAGGGTGAATCTGGTTAAAATATTTTCTTTGCATATGTGACAATAAAACGCTGAAACTTGTTGAAATTGTTTCAAGAAGGGCAAGGAAATGGTTAAGGGAGGGTTGGAAGAGTTTCTGCAGGGTACATTGCTTGTATGGAAGTGTCACAATGAAACCTCCTGCTGTATAACTAATGACTAATAAAGAAAAAAATGTGTTTTTGCCATAAGGAATTTACTCATTCCTTCGTTTTAATGAATATTCCCAACCTGAATTAGTCCTTTGTTCTAAGATTTCCCTACCAGAATCTTTTTGCTGCCGATATACCCATTTCTGTTTGGGTCATATTTGTAAGTGAAACCACACCCGTTGTGTTCACAAGGAAAATTGTGAGGCCGGTTCTCAATTTCTTCAGTATAAAATCGCCTTGCTTTTTTTGATGATATATTCAGAAATATTTGTGAATTTAACATATACAGTAAGAATACAACTGTATGCCCGAGTTTCAAGGGAAAAGTTCATCTCGAGGGGAAAACTACGTGACAGAATACTTAGGTGGCAAAGCAGGCAAATGTAATGCTGTTTGACCTCTTCTAGACTACACGTTTCGCAATATTACCCTAGTTGCAAATCTAATTCAGTTTTTTTTTAATCTGGGGTGTTTCTGATGGGCAGTCCTTCAGACTGCACGTCTGGTAAAACCAAAATCTAACATGCAGCCTAAACGTTCACATTTCACAAATTGTCAAGATCACTCTTTTGAAAATAAGCCAAGTACCCAATAATAAAATCAAGTGAGAAAAGGGACACCAGCTGTTTCCGCCCGGTTTCGAACCGGGGACCTTTCGCGTGTTAGGCGAACGTGATAACCACTACACTACGGAAACGGAGCTGTCTCTGGGTGTTCTGGAACTCGTTGATATCTCTGTCATACTGTGCATTTTGCCGAAAGGCAAATTTAAGTGATCTTTCTATGGGATGGTGGTGATGTGGAACCCCAAAGACCACGGCTTAAACGGTGTGTTAAAACGACCTCAAAAGCTTGAATTTGCGTACGGCTTTCTGAAAGGCGCAGTCGCCGCGTCTGTAGAAACCAGGTAATCCCTGGTCGTGCTCCTTTGGAGGTGCTCCCCCCAGGCCCCCAGAGAAGCTCTTGATTACACTTCCTTCCCCCGGGTCCCGCGCAAAAGCCCGGGGCGAGTTACCCGGTTTCTTCTGCAAGGGAGGGCGGAGGCTCAGGTTCTAGCGCTGGCGACTGGCGCCCAGTACCCAACCCCCTCTTATTAGCCGGGAAAAAACACATACACACATACACACAAGCATGCATACACATATGCATGCATGCATACACACACACACACATATACATAGAAGCAAAGCCCAGGGCGCAACCTCTGTGGGAGGGACGCGCGCCCGCCCTCTCGGCGAGCAACCTCAGATTCCAAAGATGCTCTTTTTCACACACGGGGAGCGTTTTTGTTTTCTGGATCTAAACTTCCTATGAGTATTACTTTTCCTAAAAAGAGGCAGACACATCCTTACACTTAAAAAAAAGGTTGGCAGGTGAAGATCAGCTCCTGCGGATCAGGAAAAATACAATCCCGAGGCTGACATTTTAACTGAATATTTATGTACAGAACTACATTTGCACGTTCTCGCGGTGTATGTTATCTAGAATACAGAATACATCTCGCCAGAGGAAATCCAAGGCATCGCTCAGCACACAGGCACGATCGTGGACGTCTCAGAACTCGTCTGCACTTGGCACTGCTTCCCTTCTCGGGTTAGAAGCGGAGCACTTGAGACGGCACGGCTGGTTTTCCTCTCGGGCGCGCTCCCCGGGTTTCCCGCGGGCCCGGAAACGTACCCCGGTTCGCTCGACTCCGGCGGCGGCGTTGGGAAGGGGCAGACGCGCGTGGAGGGGAGTCAGCTTTTCCGGGTATTGGGGTCCGGGGGGGGCGCGGAGCGCGCGGATAGCGCAGCCCCCCGCGCCCTGTGATCGCAGGAGAAGACTATGGTCACTGTCTGGGGACCCCCCCCCATCTCCCCGGGGTCCCCTCCAGCCCGGCTCCCGCCCCGTAGGCTCCTTTGTGACGCGGCGTTCCAGGCCCCGGGCCCGGCACAGCCCAGAAGAGGGGCGGCCGGACGGCTGTGCGCGGCGGGGGCAGCGGCATGAGCGGCTACCAGCTCCCGGTGGTGATCGACAACGGCTCGGGGACGATCAAGGCGGGCCTGGCGGGGAGCCGGGAGCCGCAGTTCCTCTACCCGAACATAGTCGGCCGCGCCAAGGGCCCGAAGGGAGCGGAGGGCGCCCAGGATCTGTGTGTGGGCGACCAGGCGCAGGACCGGCGGGGCGCGCTGTCCATCAGGTGCCTCGCCCGAGCGGCGGGGCGGGAACAGACGGCGGGGCCCGGAGCGCGGGGACGGGGGCGGGACCGGGGCGTGGCGGGGGACGGGACCGCGGGGGCCCAGGAGCCGGGGACGGGGGAAGGACGGGGGACCCAGAGCCCGGGAGCGGGGTGACACACAGGATCAGGTCTTGGGACCTGGAAGTCTCAGCCGGTTCCCCTTGTTGAAAACTGCACCCTAGGCCACTGATCGCCTTGGGTATCCAACGTGGAAAGGCTGAACTTCGTACAAATGCTTAGAAAGTCATCGTGTACAAGTTCATTTAAGAATGTTACAGTTTAGGTGCTTTTTCATTTTGAGTTTTCAGTTAGTTGACATTACAACCATAAATAACGGAGTGCTGGTGGCTCATGCTTGTAATCATAGCTATTCAAGGAGGCTGAGATCTAGGATCTGGGTTCAAAGCCAGTCCTATCATGAAAGTCCATGGACACTGATCTCCAACTATCCAATAAAAAGCCAGCATTTGCTGTGGCTCAAATGGTAGAACACCAACCCTGAGCGAAAAGATGGAGAGTGCCCAGCCCCCAGTGTAAGCCCCCATTACCTCTGCACAAAAAATAAGATAGTATAATAATGTGGGATTTCCCAAATGTTGTAAAGTCACAAGCTTCCAAAGGGGGAAAAGGTGGGGAGGAATAATTGATTGCAGAGAAACGTAGCTGAGCTCGCGTTTGGTGAGTTAACTGCCCATGAAGGGACTGTTAGGAACAGCAGTTCCTCCAAGATTTGAATGAAGATAGTAGAAACTGGAACACTTACTGCCTCTATTGCTCTCCATCCAGCTATCCAGTGGAGCGTGGACTCATTACTTCTTGGGGAGACATGGAGGTCATGTGGAAGCACATCTTTGATTACAACCTCAAGTTAAACCCCTGTGATGGCCCAGTCTTGATTACCGAGCCTGCCCTGAACCCTCTAGCCAGTAGGCAGCAGATCTGTGAAGTGTTTTTTGAGAATCTGGGTGTTCCTGCCTTCTATATATCCATCCAAGCCGTGCTAGCGCTCTTTGCTTCTGGCTTCACTAGTGGCTTGGTGCTGAATTCGGGGGCTGGAGTTACCCAGTCTGTGCCCATCTTTGAGGGTTACTGTCTGCCTCATGGTGTACAGCAGCTAAATCTAGCAGGTGCTGATTTCACCAACTATCTCATGATGTTATTGAAGAACCACGGTATCATGCTGCTGAATGCTTCAGACAGAAAGATTGTCACCAGCATCAAGGAGACTCGTTGTTACGTGGCTTTGAACTTCGAGGAGGAAGTGGCCAAGCAGTCGAGTGTTTTGGAGAAAGAGTACACACTACCGGATGGGAAGGTCCTCAAGCTCAAAGACGAGCTGTTTCGATGTCCTGAAGTTCTCTTCTCTCCGTGTCTCATGAACCTTGATGTTCCTGGCATCGACAAGATGTGCTTCAGCAGCATAATGAAATGTGATGCGGATCTGAGGAATTCCTTCTTCTCCAATATTATCCTTGCAGGAGGATCAACCTCCTTCCCTGGTTTAGAAAAGCGGCTGGTTAAGGATATAGCAAAGATGGCACCTGCTAATACTTCTGTGCAGGTTACCGCTCCCCCAGAAAGACAACTCTCAGTGTGGATGGGAGGTTCCATTCTTGCATCCCTGTCTGCCTTCCAGGACATGTGGATCACCACTGAAGAATTCAATGAAGTTGGACCCAATATAGTACACCAAAGATGCTTCTGAAATACAGATGAAATGGTTCAAAGAAAAATGTTTTGAGTATTTGTGGCAAAACTTTGGATAGTATAGGTTTCCTGGATGAATGGAAATGACTTGTTATTAGTCATATCTGTTTTTTTTTGTCGGTCGTGGGGCTTGAACTCTGGGCCTGGGTGCTGTCCCTCAGCTCTTCAGCTCAAGGCGAGCGCTCTACCACTTGAGCTACAGCACCACTTCCGGTTTTCTAGTGGTTTATTGGAGATAGGAGTCTCACAGTCTTTCCTGCCCGGGCTGGCTTTGAACCGCGATTCTCAGATCTCAGCCTCCTGAGTAGCTAGGATTACCGGCGTGAGCCACCAGCGCCTGGCATATCTGTGTTTTTTTTATTATTTATATTTTTATCTTTTTGTGCCTGTCAGTCCTAGGCACCGACTGTTCTTGAGCTTCTTTTGCTCAAGGCTAGCACTCTTACCACTTGAGCCACAGCACCACTTCCAGCTTTTTCTGTTTATGTGGTACTGAAGAATCGAACCCAGGGCTTCAAGCATGCTAGGCAAGCACTCTACTGCTAAGCCACATTGCCAGCCCATGTCCCTGAGTTTTTTTGTGCTTGAGGCTAGAGCTCTACTACATGGGCCACACCATCCTTTCCAGCTTTTGGTGATTGATTAGAGATGAGTTTCATGAACTTTCCTGCTGGGGTTGCTTTGAATCACAATTCTCAGATCTCAGCCTCCTGAATAGCTAGGATTATAGGTATAAGCCACTGACACTGCTCTGTTACATTTTATAATGGGAGAAATAATAATGGTGATGTGAATACTGGTCCAACAGTGAATATTTGTTGATTTAAAACCAAGTTAAGGGCTGTGAATGTAGCTTAGTAGTAGAGTGCTTGCCTAGCATGCATGAAACCTTGAGTTCAATTCCTCAATACCACATAAACAGAAAAGGCTGGAAGTGGTGCTGTGGCTCACATGGTATAGTGCTAGCCTTGAGCAAAAAGAAGCTCCGGGACAGTGCCCAGGCTCTGAGTTCAAGCTCCAGGATTGGCAAAAAAAAAAAAAAATCAACAGAAACAAGTTAAATGCTATAGAAAACTCTACTCTTGAACTTGGAGAGCTTACTTGGAGAGCAATTTGTGACACAATAGACTGTGCTAAATGAGTGAAAAGATTTAAGGCTGAGGAGGTTTCTTTTTTTTTTATTGTGAAAATACTGTACAGAGGGGTTACAATTACATGGACAAGATAATGAGTACATTTCTTATCAAGCATTGTAGCCTCCTCCTTTGTTTCCCCTTCCCATCCCATCCTCCCCCTGCCCTTACCACCAAAGTTGTAAAGTTCGTTTTTGACATAACGACTTGTATGTCTCATTGTTGGAATGAGTCCACCTGTATCCCTATTTAAACGATTTGTTTTTTCCCTTCCCCTCCACAAATTATAACAACAGTAAATACAGTGAAAGCAGGGGTTATACCTTGAAGGCTGAGGAGGTTTCTAAGAAGGTTGCTGTGATAAGGAAAGATTTCATCAGAGATGTATCCTAAAGGATGAGGTATCTCTAGGATAGGTGGGGGAAATAGAGGGCAGAATATCCAGGTAAGCACAATGGAATGAGCAGGGGTTGGAGATAAGAATGAACAAAACATATTCAAAGGATGTGTGTGTGTGTGTGTGTGTGTGCGTGCATGCGCGCGCGCATACACGCGCCTACAGATTCAGTCTTGAACTCAGGGCCTGGTAACGGTCCCTGAGCTTTTTTGCTCAAGACTAGCACAGCTCCATGTCTGGCTTTTTGTTGGTTAATTGGAGATGAGCCACATAGTCTTTCCTTCCATGTCTGGTTTTAAGCCGCAATCCTCAGATCTCAGCCTGCTTAGTAGCTAAGATTACAGGTGTGAGAAGCTAGTGCCTAGCTAGAGATTTTTTCTTTTTTGTCTTTTAATTCGTAGTAGTAGTAGTAATAGTAGGGTTTGAACTTTGGACTTAATCTTGCTAGGTAAGGCAGCTGAGCCCTTCAAGGCATGTTTAATAGACTGCTTCTTAATAAAATAAAGCATTCAGGGTTTGGGCATGACTCAAGTGGCAGAGTTTTCCTACATGGAAAGCCTAAGGCATTGAGTAGTTCAATCTCCAGTAATTCATATGTACACATACATATACTACGTATATGTATATGTGTGGATAGATAGATTGGGAGGGGGGAGGAGAGTGTGTGTGTGTGTGTGTGTGTGTGTGTGAGAGAGAGAGAGAGAGAGAGAGAGAGAGAGAGAGAGAGAGAGAGAGAGAGAACACAGAGTAAGAGCCCAAACTAGGAAGGTAAGTTAAGGCTAAAGTCCAAAATGTTTTAAGTGTTACGTGCTTTACGGTCAAAGGGGAACTACCAAATATTTAAAAGCAAAAGACAGCTGAGCACCAGTGGCTCATGCTTATAATCCTATTCATGCTATTCAGGAAGCTCAGATTTGAGGATTGCAGTGTGAAGTCATCCCTGGCAAGAAAGTTTGTGAGATTTGTATCTCCAATTAACCAAAAAGCTGGAAGTGGAGCTTAAGAAGGAGGTTGGGGGTTGAGAAAGCTAACTGTATACTATCTAAATTAACCTTCACCATCCCAGAGACATAGTCAAGACAAGTTTAATTCCCACTTAAAAAATTAAGGAGGTAAAAAGATTTAATTTATTCCCACTTAAAAAATTACATTGAGGGGCTGGGAAGGTGGCTCAGTGGTAGAGCGCTTGCCTTGCATACCTGAGGCCCTGGGTTCGATTCCTCAGCACCACATAAGCAAAAAGAAAAAAGCCAGAAGTGGCGCTGAGGCTCAAGTGGTAGAGCACTAGACAGCGCCCAGGCCCAGAGTTCAGGCCCCATGACTGGACCTCCCCTGCCAAAAAAAAAATTACATTGAGATTTAAAGAGATAAAAAGATTTAAGTTTAGGGGCTGGGAAGGTGGCTCAGCGGTAGAGTGCATGCCTTGCAAGCATGAGGCCCTGGGTTCGATTCCTTAGCACCACATAAACAGAAAAAGCCGGAAGTGGCGCTGTGGCTCCAGTGGTAGAGCGTTAGCCTTGAGCTGAAGAGCTGAGGGACAGCACCCAGACCCAGAGTTCAGGCCCCATGACCGGCAAAAAAAAAAAAAAAATTAAGTTTAAAGGGATTCAAAAAACAGCTTTCTTGGCTATTAATGTACATAATTTTTTTTTTTTTTGGTCCGGTCATGGGGCCTGAACTCTGAGCTCAAGGCTAGCGCTCTACCACTTGAGCCACAGTGCCACTTCCGGCTTTTTTCTTTTTGCTTATGTGGTGCTGGGAATCGAACTCAGGGCCCCAGGCATGCAAGGCAAGTGCTCTACCACTGAGCCACCTTCCCAGCCCCATTGTGTACATAACTCTTAATACTTGTCTCTTCATCTTTATCCCTCTCCCAAGGACCATAGATGATCCTTTTCATGGAAAGAAAGAAATGTGAGGGGTTGGAGGTGTGGCTCAGTTGGTAGAGCCACAACCAATGAGTGTCAGATACTGAGTTTGAGAATAGCAAAAATTCTGCAGTTAACCAAATTAAACAGGAGTAAAACTTTTCAAAATCAGCTGATAGTTCCATGCAAAATGGCATATGTGCCCATTAATGGTGAATTATTCATCTTTTTATCAAGCTGTGGATTAAAGTAAGGTCAATAATTGAAAAGCCCTTCATATAGTACCTTGCCTACAAGGCTCTGAGTTCAAACTCCTACCACACCAAGAAAAAAAAAGTAGCCTTTCTTTCCAAATGAAAGGGAGATTTAGTTCTTTTGTTGTTGTTGCTAGTCCTGGGACTTGAACTCTGGGCCTGGGTTCTGTCAGGGCTTCTTTGGCTCAAGGCTTAGTGCGCTACCACTTGAACCACAGCACCATGTCTAGCTTTATCTGAGGAGTATATTGGAGATAAGCGTCTCTCTGGGGCTGAGAATGTGGTGTAGTGGTGCAGTACTTGCCTAGCATAAATGAAGCCCTGGGTTCACTTCCTCAGAACCAAATAAACAGAAAAGACTGGAGGTGGCACTGTGGCTAACTCTGGGCCTGGGCACTGTCCTTGAGCTGCTTTTGCTCAAGGCTAGCACTCTTACCACTTGAGCCACAGCCTCCTGAGTAGGTATGATTACAGGTGTGGGTTACCGGTGCCTGACTATTTCATAAAATTTATAGTTTACATTTTATATAAAATTTATTTCTGCCTGTAACCGTAGCTACTCGGGAGGCTGAGATATGAGGATTGCAGTTCAAAGCCAGCCTGGGCAGGAAAGTCCACGAGACTCTTTATCTCCAATAAACCACTCAGAAAACCAGAAGTGGCACAGTAGCTCAAGTAGTAGAACCTTAGCCTTGAGCTGAAGGGCTCTGGGACAGCGTTCAGGCCCAGAGTTCAAGCCATAACTGACAAAAATAAAAATATTTCTATATAATATATATAATATTAAAAACTCTGGGCGCTGGCGTTTCACGCCTGTAATCCTAGCTACTCAGGAGGCTGAGATCTGAGGATCTTGGTTTGCAGGTAGCTCAGGCAGGAAAGTGTGAGATTCTTATCCCCAAAAAACAGGAAGTAGAGCTGTGGCTCAAAGTGCTATCCTTCAGCAAAAACTGCCCAGGGACATGGCCCCGGGCCTGAGTTCAAGCCTTACAAGTGACAAAAAAAAAAGTTACAAAACTCATTCTTTAAGGAAATGAAAAAAATAACAAACATTTCTACTGAGAAGGCCAGGGAACACTGTGGATACAAACCACTGGCCAAGAGCCAAGTGCTGCCTGGAAATCTTCTGTATATGTAGTTTTCCACATAAAATGATAACCAGAATTGTGAATCACTGTTCTGTATCCTAGATCCTAAGTCTTGTCTGTGAATGTCATTGTGTGTGTGTGGTGGTGGTGTACACCTGTACTGGGACTTTAACTCAGGGCCTTCAAACCCTCGCTTGGCTTTTTTGCTCAAGGATGTGGCACTTGAGCCACATCTTCACTTTCAGCTTTTTCTGAGTAACAGAGGAGTCTCACAGACTTGCCCGCTCAGGCTGACATGTGAACTAGATGCCATTAAAAAAAATAATAATATGGTGGTGGTGCCCTACACTACCTCTGGTCTGTGGAGGGCAGAAGGAAAGCAGGCCGTCATCGGCTCTTACTTCCAGCCTGGGGCTGAAAGCCGGGCAGGGTGTGCAAATGGGATAAATAAATAAGCCTGGGTCACCATCTTCGCCTTCCAGCAGCCTCATGTCCAGTAACCAGAACAAAGGGGGGTGAGGGGTGGGAAGCCGGGTGCCGATGGCTCCCGCCTTTAATTCTAGTTACACACAGGAGGCTGAGCCCTAAGGATCGCGGTTCGAAGCCAGCCCAGATCTGCCTGTGGAAACAGTTGCAATTGACCACCCAAAAGGCGGAAGTGGAACTGTGGCTGGAGTTGGCAGAGTGCCAGCCTTGAGAGAAAGCTCTCAGACCATGAGCCCAAACTCTAGGGCCCGCACGAGGGGAAAAGAAAAATGGCGCTCACATCAGCTTCTTCTTAAAGGTAACTTAGAAAAGCTTCGAAACAGCCCGCGGGGGCGGGGGGGGGGCGGTGCTCCGTCACGCAGCCGGAAGCGGATCTTCTGGAGCGTGGGGGGGGGAAAGGGACGCGGAACCGACTCTCGCGAGAGCCGTGGCTGCGCCTCGGCCAATCCGCACGCGCGGCGCCCACCCTTTATAAGGCCCGGGCGCGGCGCAGCGCGGCGGGTAGGAGGGAGGGCCCGGGAGGGGCCTGGTCGCGCTTTTCTAACCCTAAAGCCGCAGGTTGTAGGCGCCGAGCTTTCGTGTCCCCGCGCGCTGTTTTTCTGGCTGGCTTTCAGCGGGCGGAAAAGCCTTGGCCTACAGCCGTCCACCTTCCAGTCCGTAGCCAAATAAAAAAATGCCAGCTTCCGGCCGGTCCACCCCTCCCGGGGTCCTGCGGGCCCGGCCGCCGGCCCGGTCCCCGCGCCTCGCCCTAGGCCGCGGTCGGCCCGGGGCCTCTTCGGAGGTGCCCATTGCCGCCGCGAAGAGTTCGTCTCTGTCAGCCGCGGGGGTCCGCGCGGGCCGGGCCGCGGTCGGCCTCGCGTCCGCAGGGACAGTAACGGAGCCGTTCCCTTCGCTCGGTGCGCTTCCCGGAGCTGTGGGATGAGCACCCGGGTCGGCTCCCACAAACCCCGCCGCCCTCGGGGAGACCTTTCCCGCCCGCGTCGGCGCCCCCGGCCGCCCTCCCCTCCACCCCCCCCCCGCCCTTGTTTGTGGGTCGTGGGGCTTGGACTCGGGGTCTGGGCTCTGTATTGTAAAGTCTAGCTCTGTGCCGCCGGTGCCGTGCGTGTCGGTTCCGGGGCGCGAACTCGGAGCCTCGTGGTGTGACTCAGCGGTTTTTCGCGTAGGCCTGGCCGACCTCCCTCGTCCTCTCCCTCTCCCCCCCCCCCCCCCCCGCCCTTCTCCGTCCTCCCCTCCGGCGAGCGAGCGGGATCACCGGGAGGCCTCCGCCTCCCTCGCCTGGCTGGCGCCCGGTCCCATCCCGGAGGCCGACATCACTGGCACCTGGCGTTCGCCTCGCTCCCACCGACCCCTTTGATCCGGAATAGAAGACTATATTGGCAGTAGTTGTAGTTTTCCCGGTGAAAGTTGAATTCCATTGACGTCCTTTTTCATCTTCGGCCTTCAGGTGTGAGAAATTAAATGGAGGAATCTGGCCAGAGGGAAATAAATGCCCTCTTTTCTGGCCCATCCTCACAACTGGTCTTACCACCCCACCCCTAAAAGTCTGTTCCTTTCAGGAAAGGAAATGAGCCCACTGGATTAAAAGAACCTACCGGCTACGTACCCCCCAAAAGTCGCCTTAAGGGCTTTCACTTTCTGAGGGTGTCCCGACCCGGTAACTGAACTACTCTGTAGACCATAATGAGTTGTACGTCTACAGCATCTCGGCTGATTACCAAAAGTAGGTTGCTTACATAAGTATAATCACTAAGAAAGGTGGGGAAGAAAGCTGGGCACTGGTGGCTCATTGACTGTCTATAATCCTAGCTACTCAGGAGTCAGATATAGCCACGATTTGAAGTCAGTCTAGACAGCAAAGTTCATGAAACTTCAATTAACCGCCCAAAAGACCAGAAGTGGGACTGGCTCAGGCGAGAGAGCATCAGCCTGGAGGGAAAAGCTCAGGCCCTGATGTGAAACCCCAGAATTGAAATCCAACACACAAAACACTGTGAAATACAGGTTTCTGGTTTTTTCCATTTCTTTAAGGAAAAGTACTTTCTAGTCATTGTGGGTTTGTTGAAAAGAACAGGAGGAATGTAAAGAGTATAAAGTCCTAGCAGTTATTTTTGTCATGCTCTATTTTTTTAATTTTATTTGTGAACATGCTGTACAGAGGAGTTACAATTACATGGGCAGGATAATGCGTACATTTCTTACCAAGCATTGCAGCCTCCTCCTTTGTTTACCCTTCACATCCCTTCCCAGCCTCCCCCCTCCCCCCCAATCCTAATCCTTCTCCTTTCCCCCTTCCTCCCCTCCCCCCCCTTGCCCACCGACTTTGTAAAGCTCGTTTTGGACATGACAACTTGTACTTCTCATTGTTGCAACAGGTCCACCTGTATCCTTAAACAACTGGATTTTCCCCATCTCCTCCTCAAGTTATACTGACATCAAATATAGTGAAAGCAGGGGTTATACTGTGGGGGAGGGACATACAAGTCATGCTCTATTTTTGAAGTAATTTATTTAAACCTATTAAGATTCCTTCTAAAGACTGCTACAGGCATTTACCTTTGGTTACTGCTCCATCTAGTGGTCTCAAAGCTCCACATTTACAAACTACAGTGGTGTGGGGTCTTGAAAGGATAGCTTTTCTCAGGTTTTGTTTTTGCTGGTTCTGGGCCTAGGTGGTGTCCCTAAGCTCCTTTTTTTTTTTTTTAATGTGAAAGATAATTGTATTTGATCCAGCCATTACACTTCTTTTTTGGGGGATGGGGGAGGAGGGGTCTGGTCCTGGGGCCTGAACTCTGGGCCTGGGCACTGTCCCTCAGCTCTTCAGCTCAAGGCTAGCGCTCTACCACTTGAGCCACAGCGCCACTCCTGGCTTTTATCTTTTTGTTTATGTGGTGCTGTGGAATCGAACCCAGGGCCTCATGCATGCAAGGCAAGTGCTCTACCACTGAGCCAACTTCCCAGCCCCCCTAAGCTCTTTTGTTCTCAAGGCAAGCACTCTACCACTTGGAGCTACAGCACCCACGTGGAGTGCCACCCTTGCCTGGTCCCATCAGGTCTACTGAATAAACCTACCCCTTACCTGAATACCATGTGCGTGCTGGTGCAGTTCTTACTCGGCTACCTCTTTTTAAAAACCTAACAAGCACCACTTCTGGCTTTTTCTGTGAATAGTTGGAGATAACAGTTACACTTACTTTCCTGCTTGGGCTGGCTTTGAACTGTGATCCTCATATCTTAGCCTCCTGAGAAGGATTACAGGCTTGTATTAGCATGTATTAGCTTTACAAGGAGGATCTCATTGTGACATATCCATATACACACTATGTAATCCTGATGGAACTCACCCTTCTCCATTAAAATAATTGAAACAGGTTTTGCTTGCACGCACGAGTTCCTGTCCCCAGGCTTGAACTTAGGGCCTGTGTGCTGTCCCTTATGGCTGGCATTCGACCACTTGAACCACAGCTCTGCTTTTTAGTTGTTAATTGGAAAGAAGAGTTGCATGGACTTTCCTGTCTAGGGTGGCTTTGACCCATGATCCTCAGATTTCAGACACTTGGATTTGCTTGTATTACAAGCATGAGCCCTTGGTGCTTGGCCACTGTTCGAATTTCATGGTGCAAATCAACTACTTTGACTGTATTCATCCTCATATATTTTCTTCCTTAAACCTTTCTCTGATAGCTCCCAAACAGAGCCTATTTCACTTTCCTGTTATTCATTTTTTCTTTTTTGTTGGTCATGAGGCTTGAACTTGGGCCTGGGTGCTGTTCCTCAGCTCTTCAGCTCAAGGCGAGCGTTCTACCACTGAGCCACCTTCTCAGCCCTCCATTTTTTCTTATATATAAAAAGTAGTGGTTTAATAAAAGTAGGAATTTGTTTTTCAGAATGTCTTACTCTAGGCCAGGCGGGCCTGAAACTCTCAATCTTACTGCCTCACTTCCAGAGTGCTGGATTACAGCATTCATCATGCCTTGCAATAAGTTTAAAATTAATCCACAGTTATCTGGTTCTTACATTTGATATCCTACATTTTAATAGCTAGTAAAACTGCAAAAAGAAGCTGAATGTGGTGGCTCATGCCTGTATCCTAGCTACTCAGGAGGCTGAGATCCTAGGATCACAATTTGAAGCAAGCTGGGGCAGGACAAGTCTGAGACTCTTATCTCCAATTAATCACCAAAAAGCTGGATGTGGAGCTGCGGTTAAAGCACTAACCTTGAGTGAAAAAGCTCAGGGACAATACCCAGACCCCAAATTCAACAAAACAACTTTACAAAAGGAAAATTATTTTTAAAATAGTTAATGTATTATACAGTTTAAACCAGTGATTTGATGGGAATGTAGCTGGAGTAAGGGTATATTGGAAAAGGAGCATAGAGGAAGTTTGAAAAGAATGATATTGGTCCCCTTCATTTATTTTCAGTTATGCTGAATCTCAAATAATAAAGGAGAATGTGACATGTTATGCTCCTGAAGGAAGCTGGAGTTTTAAAAATACTGAAAATGTGGATTTTTGTTATGTCTTTCTCTTCCCTTTCAGAGTATCCAAGTCAGAAAAAACCCATACTTAATCCCTCATTTCCTGGCATAGACTGCCATGGTATGGCAGGGCTGAGCCCATTTCAATCACCTTGAGCTATCTTCATTAGAGAGATTGGTCTTGGGTTAAATAAGGAGAATTGACTTTTTTTTGGGGGGGGGTCTGGTCATGGGGCCTGAACTCTGGGCCTGAGCGTTGTCCCTCAGCTCTTCAGCTCAAGGCTAGCGCTCTACCACTTGAGCCTCAGCACTACTTCCGGCTTTTTTCTTTTTGCTTATGTGGTACTGAGGAATCGAACCCAGGGCCTCAGGCATGCAAGGCAAGCGCTCTACCACTGAGCCACCTTCCCAGCCCAGAATTGGCATTCTTAACAGCGTTCTAAGCTGGCTCAGGTGGCTCACAACTATAATCCTCACTACTCAGAAGGCAGAGATCTGAGGATCAAGGTTCAAAGGCAAAACAGGAAAGTACATGAGACTCATCTCCAATTAGCCACCAAAAAGCCTGAAGTGGTGCTGTGCTTCAAGTGGTAGAGTGCTAACTTTGAGCAAGAAAAGCTCAGGGCCAGTGCTCAGGCCCTGAGTTTTTCTCTCTCTCTCTCTCTCTCTCTCTCTCCCTCCTAACCACCCCCCCCCCCACAGAGCTTTCTGATTGGCAGGTCTTTCTATTTCCTACAAGGTTGTGCTGTCATAGATTTATTGTCCTGTCCTTATTTCCTCATTCTTTTATCCTTCCCACTTCCTTGTCCTTTTGTAGCATCCCAGCTCGCATTTCCTTGTTTGGCAAGTTTTGGTTTATCAGCTTATCCTCCATCTGCACATTATATAGACCACAGTTCCCTGACTGCTTGCTTTTCTTTCTGACTAAAAGAACTCTTTCTAAGGTTCTGGGTTGCCTCTTTTTTTACTTTGAGAGTGACAATGATTTCAGTTTAGCCATGCTGGTTTTACAATGCAAAAAAGTACTAGTTTGGAAGTATGTGCCTATAATCCTAGCACTGGGGAAACGGAGGCAGGAAGTTTATGAGCTTAAGTTCAGCACTGGCTTCTTGCTTACCCTGCAAAATAAAATATCCATGTTAGCCTAACTCTAGACTCTTAAGAGATAAATAGATAACTCAGGTGTAATGTGTGTATATATATATACCCATATTTATACAAACTGTAGAGGAGCAGTGGTTTTTTTTTCCCTTAAGATCCTCCAGCCTTAGCCTCCTGAATGGTTCTGGTATAACTTTCCTGTTCAGTGATATAAAGCATGTTTGTCAGTCATGGAGCTTGAACTCAGGGCTTGTATGCTATTCCTGAGCTTTTTTGCTCAAGGCTACTAGCCCTCTAGCATTTTGAGCCACAATACCACTTCTGGCTTTCTGGTGATTAATAGGAGATAAGGGTCCCATGGACTTTCCTGCCTAGACTGGCTTGGAACTGTGATCCTCAGATCTCAGCCTCTTGACTAGCTAGGATTATAGGCATGAGCCGCTGGCACCCAGCAGCAATTTTTCCCTCCAGAGCCTCATCACTCTCAATAGGCTTTCTTGCTCATAGTTGGTCCACTGCCATTTGAACCATACCTCCAGTCTGACACTTTGTTAGGTGATATAGTCTAATAGACTTTTTACCCATGCTGGCTCCAAACATTGGTAATGCTAGGTCTCAGCTTCCTGAGTAGCTAGAATTATTGGTATGAGCAAACACCTATACTCGTCTTACAGCAGTATTTTGTGATAGAAATAAAAACAGCAAAAATATCCAAGGCTTATGCCAAGGTTTACAATTTTATTTTATTTTTTTTGGTCAATCGTGGGGCCTGAACTCTGGGCCTGGACACTGTCCCTCAGCTCTTCAGCTCAAGGCCAGTGGTCTATCACTTGAGCCACAGCGCCACTTCTGGCTTTTTCTGCTAACGTGGTGCTGAGGAATCAAACCCAGGGCCTCATGCATGCAAGGCAAGCACTGTACCACGAGCCACCTTCCCAGCTCAAGGTTTACAAATTTGAGTGAATTTCATAGAAAATAAAAGAAGGAATTATAACTAAGAAAAGAGTTTATTTTATTTTTTGCCAGTACTGGGGCTTGAACTCAGGGCCTGGGCACTGTCCCTGAGCTGCTTTTGCTCAAAGCTGGCACTCTTCCACTTGAGGCACCACCATTTCTTGGCTTTTTCTGTGTCTGTGGCACTGAGGAATCAAACCTAGGGGTTTGTGCATGCTAGGCAAGCACTCTACCACTGAGCCACACTCTTGGCCAAGAAAGGAGTTTATATACAGAGATGGTCCCTTTTAAATAGACAGTTGCCTTGGGAATGGAAATCTAAAATTGCCAGTATTGTAAGGAAAGATAAAAATTTTGTTTTTTGTTTTTTTTTAATTTAATTGTTTTAGGGGCTGGGAAGGTGGCTCAGTGGTAGAGTGCTTGCCTTGCATAAATGAGGCCCTGGGTTTGATTCCTCAGAACCACATAAGCAAAAAGAAAAAATCCGCAAGTGGTGCTGAGGCTCAAGTGGTAGAGTGATAGCCTTGAGCTGAAGAGCTGACGGACAACGCCCAGGCCCAGAGTTCAGGCCCCACGACCGGACCCCCAAAAAATATAAAAAAATAAAATTTAATTGTTTTATACTGGAGATAGAGTCCTTTACTTCTGAGCTACAACTCTTGGGCCTAAAAATCTCTTTTTTTTCATGCTGGGTACGAATGGCTCATGCTGTAATCCTACTACTTAGGAGGCTGAAATCTGAGGGTTGTGGTTTGAAGCCAGCCAAAATAGGAAAGCCTGTAAGACTTCTATCTTCACTTACCCACCAAAAAAGCCAGAAGTCAAATTGTAGTATAGAGTGCTAGCCTTGAGCACAAAAGTACCCAGGCCCTGAGTTAAGCCCCAGGACTGTTTTATTCTGTTTTCATAGTTGCAAACAATCTATTCTGACTATATTTGTTTTCCTTGTTAGCCCATCCTGCTTCTGCTAGTCATCCACAATGCTCCCATACTGGTCTAAAAATGTTGAGATAATTTGAAAGAAAATTTAAATATTATGAGTGTAGAGTTTTTTTTAAAGACTAGCTTTTGGTTTGGATTTCTGGGAATTAGCTTCCAAACTTTTGAATTTTGGGAGTGGTAGGAATATGTTTCTTATTCATGATGTATATCTTGAACTTGTCATAATGGTTTATACTAATGAGCATGGTTTATGCTAATAGGTATGATTTATGCTAATGAGTATGGCTTAGGCTAATGAGTAGTTTGGGATGGGGATTGGTCATAAAGTTGAAGTATTTGTTAGAGAACTGGAATGGAGAAGTGGGTAGAGACTCAGTCACATGGCCAATAATTGAACTCACCATGCCAAGAGTGAGCTCCTAATAAAAACTATGGACACACTGAAGCCTGGATGAACTTCCCTGGTTGGCAGTATCTGTGTATTGTTGCATAATAATGTGCTGGTGAGATATAAGAAGAGGAATAGTGGAAACCTGGCCTTTGAGGCCTTGCCAGGGCACTTATATGTATCTTTCCCTTTGACTAGTTCAGATTTGAATGTTTTTGTTAAAATAAAACTCTAATCATATAATTATAGCATTTACCTGAGTCCTATAAGTTATTGAAGTAAACTTTCAAACCTAAGGAATAGGAACCAATAGAGTGAGGGTCCCTTAATTTGTCATTGGTGTCTGAAGTAAGGATAGTCTTGTGAAATACTTTTCTTATAACCCATAAAGTTGGGCCTCATTCAGGTTGTTAGTATCTAAAATCATTTCAATGAATCAAAACAATCTTTTTGTGTGTTCTAGTCCTAGAGCTTGAATTCAGGAGGGGCTGGGTACTGTCCATGAGCTTTTTTGCTCAAGGCTAATACTACCACTTGAGCAACAATTCCAATTAAGGCTTTTGGTAGTTAATTAGCAGTAAGAGTTTCATAGATTTTTCTGACTACACTGACTTCAAACAGTGATTTTCATATCTTAGCCTCCTGAGTAGCTAGGATATCAGGCACAAATCTCTGGCACCCAGCAATCAAAAAACCTTTTGAGACAAAATCTGACCTTCTACAGTAGGTTAACTTTTTCTTTTTCTGTTCTTTTCTTTTTTTTTCTTTTTGCCAGTCCTGGGAATTGAACTTAGGGCCTATACACTGTCCCTGACCTTCTTTTGCTCAAGGCTAGTGCTCAACGACTTCTGGCTTTTTCTGTATATTTGGTTCTGAGGAATCCAACCCAGTGCTTCATGCATGCTAAGCAAGCAGTCTACCACTAGACCATATTCCCATCCCCATAGGTTAACTTTTTGTGTGTGTATGCTTGTCCTGAAGCTTGAACTCAGGGCCAAGGTGCTGTCCCTTAGCTTTTTGCTCAAGGCTAGAGCTCTACCACTTGGGCTACAGCTCCTCTTCCAGCCTTTTGCTAGTTAATTGGAGATAAGAGTCTCAGACTTTACTACCTAGGCTGGCTTTGAACCTTGATCCTCAGATCTTGGCCTTTGAATAGCTAGGATTACAGGCAGCAGGAACATTTCCAGACATACAATGTAGTTCAATAAAATGCATCCCTTCTGTCAGTCTCCCTTACCTCTATCCTTGCTTCTAAAATAATTTCAACAGGTTTCATTGTTTTATCTTCATATTGCAAATGAACTACTACCATACCCATCCTCATTCACCCCCTCTGATCACTCTACTCCCACTGATTGTCTCCAACAGGGCCTGTTTTATTTTTTTATTTTTATTTTTTATTTTATTTTGTATTTTTTTGTCGGTCATGGGGCTTGAACTCTGGGCCTGGGCGCTGTCCCTCAGCTCTTCAGCTCAAGGCGAGCGCTCTACCACTTGAGCTACAGCGCCACTTCGGGTTTTCTGGTGGTTTATTGGAGATAGGAGTCTCACAGTCTCTCCTGCCCGGGCTGGCTTTGAACCACGATCCTCAGATCTCAGCCTCCTGAGTAGCTAGGATTACAGGCGTGAGCCACCAGCGCCCGGCTATTTTTTTTTTTTTTTTTTTTTTGGCCCAGTCGTGGGGCCTGAACTCTGGGCCTGGGCACTGTCCCTCAGCTCTTCAGCTCAAGGCTAGCGCTCTACCACCTGAGCCACAGCACCACTTCTGGCTTTTTTCTTTTTGCTTGTGTGGTGCTGAGGAATGGAACCCAGGGCCTCAGGCATGTAAGGCAAGCGCTTTACCACTGAGCCACCTTCCCAGCCCCTGGGCCTGTTTTATTCTCCTGTCCTGCACTAAGGGGTTTCACCCTGGCATCAGACATGCATATAAGGTTCACAGAAAGGAGACTGCCATGTGGTTCAGGCAGACAAGAGTTTATTGGGGAGAGCAAATTGCTGGCTTGCACAAGAGAAAAGAGAAGAAAAAGAGGGAGGGGACTGTGAATGAGAGGTATTATATAGGGAAAGGTGGGAGGGAAAGTTGGCCATAGTGGATGCAGAAGTGATCTCAGAGCCAGAAAACCTCTCACTGTCAGAAGGAGACATGACAGAGAGGTTCAGGAAGTGACCTTAAGGGATTAGGAAGTGACCTCAGATTCTGGGGTTCTTTGCTAACCCTCAGTCAGGTGATTGACAGGTGATTACTGGTTTCGGGAAGGTGATTTCTAGTAAGGCTTCATGCTGTCTTTCACAAAGAGGAACATCTTCCTGGCTGTTCTCTAGGCAAACCTAACAATGCACATATTAATTTTACTAAGAACAACCTCTATTGTCTCCCCTTTCTCCATCTCAAACCTCATAATCAGTGTCTTTCAATGAGATTCTTTATGCCATCTTTGTTTATTTTGAAGTTCCTCACTCTTTCCCTCTCCTTTTCCTAGTTAGAATTGGTACAGATTTTTCTGCAGTCACTCTGGGTGAGCAGAGACCACACCATCCTTTTGGCTCAGCAACTGGCAGGAATCACTAGGGTTGTAGCCCTGTAGAAGGCAATGCCTGCCTAGTGTTACGTGAAGCAGCTCAGCAGCAGACAGTGCCTGCCAGTGTTGCTGCTCCTCCCCAGCATGGTGGCAGCCTCCATGGATTCATATCTTAGATATTTGACAAAATCCACACCAGTGGAGGATGAGTGTTAAGAACTTTATTTGGGTGAGAAGTACAGTCATTCATCCTCTTTATCAGGTAGCTGTCTCTGCCACTTTGTCTCCATCTCTGAAGTGCTTTCAGGTGTCTGTGTAACTAGAGTTTCTTATACCCTGGGTTGTGCTCTGACTGTGTTTTGTTTGGAAGGTAACATCTTATTGGTCAGGTCCTGCAGCATTCTGATTGGTTGTTAATTCTGAATTAGGTCCCTTCTCAAACCCTCTCCCCAGGGTCAAAAGTTATCAAAACTAGAAAGGAGCTGGCAGTGGTTCATAGCTGTAATCCTAGCAATTCATCGGGCTGAGATCTGAGGACTGTGGTTCAAAGCCAGCCCAGGCAGGAAAGTCCATGAGACTATTATCTCCAGTTAACCACCAGAAAGTAAGAAGTGGCGCTGTGGCTCAAAGTGGTAGAGTGCTAGCCTTGAGTGAAAAAGCTCAGGAACAGTGCCCAGGCCCTGAGTTTAAGCATCATGACAGACAAAAAACAAAAACAATGAACAAGCAAACAAAAACCCCAAACCAACCAATAACTGGAATAACTGAATAACTGGAGGTAAGAGTCTCATGGACTGTTCTGCCTGAGCTCACCTTCTACTTTGATCCTCAAATCTCCGTAGCTAGGATTACAGGAATGAGCCTGGTGTATGTCTAGGGAATGGTTTTCATTTGTGTTGAGCACATAGATATGTGGTGAAAGGTAGAAATGATAAGAATTGGTGAAAGGTAGAAATGATAATTTGTGAATTCTTATATGAGACTAATCATGAACATTGATGTTGCTCTAGATGCTATTGATAAAACCTAGGATTTTATCTTGTGTTTTATCTTGGGGCTGTAGCTATTACTTTCATGACACTTATGGGTGTACTATGGCTGTCTAGATTAGGATTTAAAGGCATAATTATAAAAAGCAATTTAAATAAATTCAGTAAAAAAATGTGGAGATGAAGAAATATACATACTGGATTTTTTGTGTGATCAATTTCTGAATGAAGGCATGGTAGCAATATGAGAAAAATACTGTTTACACATATGATTTGCAGAGAACAGTTGTATGCACCTAACAATTTCTTTTTAAATGTAAATAGCTGGCTAATGTGAGCCAGATGACTTATTTTCAACTTAGAAGAAAAATTCAGGGTCACAGTTGAACTGTAATGACACTGAAGAGTTCAACTTGACCTCAGATGCCAGATGATAATCATCTTTAAGTGTACAAACAAGGAAGTATAGCTATCAAAGAATGAGAAATACATTTGCTTGGAGACCATTTATTGCTTTAACAAGAGGTGAAAGCTTGCCAAAAAGGTATAAACACCTAACCTAACCCAGGGCTATTGTTAGGCTTAACAGATTCAAAGAGGGAGGGAGGCAATCTAAAAGTATCTTTGAAGTTGTGGGTATTTATCATTATATCTAATAATCTTTTCTAGAACCCCTCTCCACAGAAAAAGCAATTTATCTGATTTATTTTCATGGCATATTCTGAGACAAGGCAACCACTATTATCTTCTTTTTATAAATGGAGAAACTGAAACTCTGGGAGGTAAAATCACTTGAGGAAGTTCAGTAACCTGCCCAGGAATTAAACCTACACATTAAAGAGTTCAATGTCTATTTTAGTTCACAGAAAACTAAGAAAATAAACAAGAACTAAAAAAAAAGACCTCCTTTTTTATACTTTTTAAAAATTAAAGAATAAGTAATGGGCTGGGCGCTGGTGGCTCATGCCTGTAATCCTAGCTACTCAGGAGGCTGAGATCTGAGGATCGCAGTTCAAAGCCAACCAGGGCAGGAAACTCAGTGAGCCTTTTTTTTTTTTTTGGTCAGTCGTGGGGCTTGAACTCTGGGCCTGGGCACTCTCCCTGGGCTCTGCACCTCAAGGCTAGCCCTCTACCACTTGAGCCACAGCACCACTTCTGGCTTTTTCTGTTTATGTGGTGCTGAGGAATCGAATCAAGGGCCTCATGCATACAAGGCAAGCACTCTACCACTGAGCCACCTTCCCAAGCTCTCAATGATACTCTTATCTCCAATAAACCACTGTGTGGCTCAAGTAGTAGAGTGCTAGGCTTGAGCTGAAGGGCTGAGGAACAGTGCCCAGGCCCAGAATTCAAGCCCTACAATCGACAAAAAAAAAAGAAAAAAAGAAAAAAAAAGAATACGTAATGGTCAATTAACTTTTTTTTTTTTTATCTATTTGGGTGAAAAATCAGTTAAATTTTAAAAATAATAAGAGCAATCTTTTTTTCTTGTGCTGGGGATCAAATCCAACTTCAATAATAATTTTATTACATACTATAATAAATGAAATATTTGCAAAGTTGTGATATTTGTTTAACGAACACTGCAACATGTTGTATTGCTCATATTGTTGAGAATTCAAATGACATATCCCTTATTTTTAAAGGTCTCTTTGGGGGGCTGGGAAGGTGGCTCAGTGGTAGAGCGCTTGCCTTGCATGCATGAGGCCCTGGGTTCAATTCCTCAGCACCACATGAGCAAAAAGAAAAAAGCTGGAATTGGTGCTGTGGCTCAAGTGGTAGAGCTCTAGCCTTGAGCTGAAGAGCTGAGGGACAGCGCCCAGGCCCAGAGTTCAGGCCCCATGACCAGACCCCCCCCCAAAAAAAAAAAATAAATAAAGGTCTCTTCGGAGGGAAAGCTTGTATAAACAGGTGATATAGCACAATTCTATGTTATTTAAACTTAACTAAATTTTCATTTTAACACTTAAATCTATTTCTTCCTGATTTATCTTTTTAAATTAATTTTTTATTGTTATTATACAGAGGAGTTACTTACATAAGTTAGGTAATGAGTGCATTTCTTTTTGGACAGTGTTACCCTTTCCCTCATTCTCTCCCAGTTTTTCCCTCCCATCCCCACCTACAAGTTGTATAACTTGCTTTTTCTTTTAGTTTTTCTGAGTCCTGTGACTGAACTGATGGACAAATTATTTCTTTTATCTTATTTTTTCCCACATCCTCTTTTCCACCTTGATTTCATTGCCAATAGTTTTTGACCACATTGAGTTAATTTCTTAGATTGTTTGTGATTTTTAAGGCACCTGGATCAGGGCTATACGGCTATCGATGCAGAACTCATGGAGATAGGAAGATGACTCTTCTATATCAGGAAAGAAAGAAAGATTTGAGGGAGGGAAAGAGGGACAGAGGGATAGACAGACACACATACATTTTGTGTGTGGGGGAGGATATTCACACTGAGTATATTTCTAAAATTGTTTTGCTGTTTTACTTGTGGCTCTAAATTGCAGAGGTCAGGGTCAAGGGTCATCAATGCAGAGGCTGAAGATGGGCCTGCCTTACCTGTATCACTCTACCTTCTTACTTTCATTCATATGTTGTAGGCAGGCTGGGTTAACCCTGCCCATATCCAGGGATTGTTCTAATCCCCTCTCCTTGCCACCATAATCAGTCCCAGCATATAGAAATCAATGTGAAGCAATGAACTTCAGTTTAATGACTAGATGAAGTAAGTGTCTTTTCATTACTATTTGGAAATTTCCTGTTTCTTCCCTTGAATGGGAATGAAGAAGTACTGAATGTAGCTATCTGTGACTTGCAACTAAGAAGGCACTAATTTGAGGACAGTTAACAAGCAAAGATAGAAGTTAGAGAAAGCAGATGCTGATCCTATTTCAAAGTTTGCTCTCCTTCTGAACTTGGCAAATACATGATTATTTCAGTCAGTTGGTGTGGGGTTTTTTGTTGCTTCTGTCAAAAGCACTTTAACTGATGCAGGAAGAGTGGCTAGATTGCAATATTATTGCTCTATCTATCTATCTATCTATCTATCTATCTATCTATCTATCTATCTATCTATTTAGTTATTGGTCAGTTCTGGGGCTTGAACTCAGGGACTGGGCACTGTCCTTGAGCTTTTTTTTTTTTTTTGTCGGTTGTGGGGCCTGAACTCTGGGCCTGAACTCTGTCCCTCAGCTCTTCAGCTCAAGGCTAGTACTCCACTACCTGAGCCACAGTGCCACTCCTGGCTTTTTTTTTTTTTTGCTTATGTGGTGTTGAGGAATCAAACCCAGGGCCTCATGCATGCATGCAAGGCAAGCACTGTAACACTGAGCCACCTTCCCAGCTTGTCCTTGAGATTTTTTGCTCAAGGGCAGTGCTCTACCAGTTTGAGCCACAGCACCACTTCCAGTTTTCTGGTTATTAATTGGAGATAAGAGTCTCAGGGACTTTCCTACCCAAGCTGGCTTTGAACTGTGATCTGAGGAGATCTCAGCTTCCTGGATGGCTAGGATTACAGCCACCAGCATCTGGCTATGATTGCTGTCTTGTATTGTGGCATGGACCTAAAAGAAAATGTCTGCAGCCCAGGAGAACTTACTTAGAGGCTTTGGGGACTCAGTCTTCTTTCACTTGGTTTTCCTTTTCCTGGGATACATTGCCCTTTGTATAGACAGGACACACAACTTCCAGATGCTATATTTGCATATAAATATCTTCCTATATGAGATGTTTTGTAACTACCAAATACCAAAGACATGGCTTGTGATTATTATAATATTGAATAGCAAAGCACAGGGGCTGTAATTCATAGGAGCAGAACAAATTTTGACACCCTATGTTATTTAAGGATGTGAGACGACCAAAGTAGGAAGCTGGGACCATATCTGATACTTAGTATGGTTGGAATGTTTATCGTTAGAGACAAAAGACTTCTCCCATTTTTGTGTATGTGTCTGTTGCATAGCTCTTCAATAAGGAGATACAGGATGAGAACTTGATATTCTCCTGCCCTTTGCCCTCTCTCTTTTCCTTTCCCAGTGCTAACTCTTGCCTTATTGGTTGGTTGTTTATTAGAGAGATTCACATACATGATGTTATTAGTGGTGTGAGAATATTCTCTAGTACAATTTTTGTCTGCAAGTTAATTTTAGAAGTGAATATAAAAAGTTAATTAAATGGATGTTACTTGATAGCTGTCAAGCATGTGAGTGTAATAACAGAATAAATCTTCCTTTGGTATTTATTGTAACAAGATGACTGTAGAAAAATAGTATCACTTTCTGATAGTTCTTCTGAACTTTTGGCTTCCATCTGAGCAGACTTCTCTCCCTCTGTTAGACAGATGCTCCTCTTTAACCACAAAGATTCTTTTCACCTATATATTAATGTAATTTTCTTTGATGGTATGTAATAAGGCATTAAAACAGGATCATACAGAAAGCAGTAATCAAAGGAGAACTGAGGGAAGGGTTAAAGTTCACCCTTCTCTCTAATTTCCTCTACTTTTATGTTAATTTTTAAAAATTATATATGTATCTTTACTATCTTTAAGTAGTTGTGCAAAGGAGTTACCACTCCACAAAATAGTGTATAAGTGCAGTGATCTTGATTAATATCAATCCATTAAACATCCTTGCCCACCCTTCCTTCACTTCTCTTAATTTTATAGAATATGCATTGAATTTTTATTGTATTCTCCCCACTTCTCTTCATTATCTTAATTAATTTTTATCTTTTCCCCAGACTAACTTGAAAGTTAGTCTTTGTAGTAATCATGGGTCTTTGCTTCAGAGATTCAGATCTTGATTTTTTTTTTCTGTCATAGGGCTCAAACTCAGGGTCTGGGAGCTGTCCCTGAGCTTTTTTTGTTCAAGACTAGCATGCTACCACTTTGAGCCACAGCTCTACTTCCAGTTTTCTGGTGATTAATCGGAGATAAGAGTCTCATGAGGATTTTCCTGTCTGGGTTGGATTCACACTGCGATCCTCAGATCTCAGCTTCCTGGATTGCTAAGATTACAGGCATGAGTCCCTAGAGCCTAGCTAGATGCTGATTTTTAAATAATTAATTAATTTTACAGTATGGGGGTTTGATTCAGGGCCTTATGCCTGCTAGGCATAAGTCACCGCCCAGAGCCCAGTTGCTGATTTGAAATAGGGCTCAAGGACCCAGTGACAGAAATTTCAATTTCACACTATTTTTGTTGTTGTTGTTGTTGGTCGTGGGGCTTGAACTCTGGGCTTGGACCCTGTCCCTCAGCTCTTCAGCTCAAGGCTAGCACTCTACCACTTGAGCCACAGTGTCACTTCTGGTGTTCTGGTGGTTAATTGGAGATAAGAGTCTCATGGACTTTCCTGCCTGGGCTGGCTTTGAACTGCAATGCTCAGATCTCAGCCTCCTGAGTAGCTAGGATTACAAGCATAAGCCACCAGCACCCGGCCCAATTTCACACTATATCAGTATTTTCCATGAATATTCTGTAGGGTGTTTATTGATGTACTCATTCATACAATAAATATTCATCCAACATCTGCTATGTAGCAGCATCATGCTAAATGCTGGCACTGGGGTGATCAGAATTCTGGATCTCCAAAGTTTGGCCAAAGAGACAGATAGTGACAAATAAATGAGCAAATATATACAGTAATTATAGAGTGCCAGGGAAAATGAAAAGTTTTTATGTCAGAGTACAGTGAGAAAAAGACCAAGGTAATAGATGGAAGAGGGAAGAAAGAGGCTTATATTTTAGGTCAATGTAGGGTAGAGATTTTATGGAATGGGTAAGAGAGAATAGGGAGATGGAACAAATTGGTGATGATTCCCACTTCTGGCTAGAGCAAATGGGATGAACATAGACATAGTAGGAGGAACATGGTTGTAGGATATTGGAAGACTTCATGTTTTCATATTGAGTGAATATGAAACATCCAAGTGGACATACAAAGTTGTTTTAAGTGTAGTTGGGTGCTGGTGGCTCATGCCTGTAATCCTAGCTACTTAGGAGGCTGAGATCTGAGTATTGCAGTTCAAAGCCAGCCTAGGCAGGAAAGTCCAAGAGACTCTTACCTTCAATAAACCACCAGAAAACCAGTACTGGCACTGTGGCTCAAGTGGTAGAGTGCTAGCTTTGAACTGAAGAGCTGAGGGACAGCACCAAGGCTCAGAGTTCAAGCCCTAGGACCGACCAAAAAACAAAAAAAAACAAGGTTGCTGTAAGTCCAATTTGTATACTGGTAGGCTGTTCATTCCTGTCATTCCAGAGTAATTAATACTGTACTTTTTCATTCTCCAAAATCTTGGGTTTGGAGTAGGGCATGGTGGCTCATGCCTGTAATTCCAGCTATTTGAGAGGAGGAGATCGGAAGGATTGTGATTCAAGGCCCAGAAAAAGTTAGTGAGAATCCCATTTAAACCAATTGCTGTATATGGTGACACACGCTGTCCTATCCCAGCTATATGGAAAGCATAAGTAGGAGGATCTTTGTCCAAGCCTGTCCAGAGATAAACATGAGACTCCACCCCAAAAGAACTAAAGCTGGGATCATGGCTCAATGGCTTAAGTGATAGAGCACTTGCATTGCAAGTGAGTCTGCTGATCAGCCCCTAGTACCACCAAAACAAAACAAAAACATTGGTTAGGGAAATTCATTACATGCTCATTCAGAATCTGTTGGTAACACGTTTGGTGGAATAGGGAGGTAAGAGGCAGACTACAGCAGATTGAGAAATGAGTTGTAAGAATTGATATAGAGGTGGGAGATGTGGAATTCTTTATTTTGATTGTGAAGGAGAAGAGACAAACAGGAGAGTTATATGAATTGAAGTGTGTGTGTGTGTGAATGTGAGATAAACAATTGAGGATAGATGAGATTCCCCAAAGCAACACTGCCTCTGTCCCCTCCAATTTATTAAATGTGTCTCTTTTGAGTCCTTTATTTACTAGGGTAAAATAGATGAAACATGCCATGCTTTTATTCTATTGAAATAATATTCTCTTGATCTGATTCTTCGGGAAACTTTCCATAGTTTTTATTATAGTACCTGTGCATTCTTAATTTAACAGAAGTTACATATTAGCAGGGACACTTGTTTTGATAGGCCAGATGGGAAACCTACTGACCACATATATAGGAGGTACTAAACTGAGACTATCTGGGCTTAGATTTCAGTTTTGCCATCTAGATAACCTGGGGGAAATTCACTTGCATTTGAGCCTCTTAATTCCCTCCCCTCTGAGGAGAGGTGATTAAAATATTGGCAGGGAATAGTGTGCCAAAGGGAGGGAGATGTGGTGGATTTAACTATAGATGGGTAGGGGTAGGTGAATAGTTTGTTATCTTGCTTACATTATTGACTATACAAATCTGTACATGCAATAAAATTTCAGAACACAACACACACACACACACACACACACGCAGCGTGTGCACATACAATGTCCCTATGGTAACTGAATTTTGATATTGTGCTGCAGGTAGGTAAGAGATTCTTTTTTTTTTTTTTTTTGTTGGTCGTGGGGCTTGAACTCTGGGCCTGGATGCTATCCCTGCACTCTTCAGCTCAAGGCAAGTGCTCTACCACTTGAGCTACAGCGCCACTTCTGGTTTTCTAGTGGTTTATTGGAGATAAGAGTCTCATGGAGTTTTCTGCCCGGGCTGGTGTTTGAACTGTGATCCTCAGATCTCAGCCTCCTGAGTAGCTAGGATTACAGGGGTGAGCCACTGGCGCCAGGCTGCTAAGAAGTTCTCAATAGGGGAAACTAAAAGAATGGTATACAGGATCACTCTTATTTTTGAAATTGATGTGAATCTATAATTCTTTCTTTCTTTCTTTTTTGCCAATTGTGGGGCCTGAACTCTGGGCCTGGGCACTGTCCCTCAACTCTTCAGCTCAAGGCAAGCACTATACCACTTGAGCCACAGTGCCACTTCTGGCTTTTTCTGCTTATGTGGTGCTGAGGAATTGAACCCAGGGCCTCATGCAAGCAAGGCAAGCACTCTACCACTGAGCCACCTTCCCAGCCCGAATCTATAATTATTTAAAATGAAAAAATTTAAATTAGTTTTATTTTCTCATCTCCCTCTGAAATACTCCCTTTCCCAATCCATTTGTCTTTCTGCCAGAGAGCAGGCAATATTAGACTTTTCTTCCCACCTGGCTCTTACCTGAGTAGTCTCGAAATCTTGTCCCTTTTCCACACGAGGAATGTCTCCCTTGCCTCACTGTCCTCCTTACCCTCTCTACTTCCTCTCTGGGTCCCTTAATTTCTTAGCTGAACCATATGCAATGTCTTCCTTGTGGTCTCTTCTCTCCCACCTATCTTTCCACATAGGGGAGACCTCTTTCATCTCAATTGGTGGTTCTCTGACACCTGTTGTTTCTAATCAGGTCTTTGGAGGAACAAGCAAGAGCCTTCAGTTCAGGTTATGCTCTCAGAAACAATCAGTCTAGAGGCACAAATGGTCCCTGGGTTATGATGGTTTGATACAATGGCTTTTCAGCTATACAATGGTGTGAAACTGATACACATTCAGTAGACACAGTCCGTAGGATTTTGAATTTTGAGCTTTTCCAGACTCATATAAGCAAGGTATATATATTTGTTTATTGTTTCTATTCTATATTTACTTGTTACCATATATATTTCTGTTGAAACATAAGCTAACTATTAAGTTAAGCATGTACAAATACGGGGCTGGGAAGGTGGCTCAGTGGTAGAGTGCTTGCCTTGCATGCCTGAGGCCCTGGGTTCAATTCCTCAGAACCACATAAGCAAAAAGAAAAAAGCCAGAAGTGGCGTTGTGGTTCAAGTGGTAAAGCACTAGCCTTGAGCTGAAGAGCTGAGGGACAGTGCCCAGGCCTAGTTCAGTCCCCACGACTGGACCCGAAAAAAAAAAAGGAATGTACAAATAGTATAATCAAAGTGGTGGAGGGATTCAGTAGAATAAAAGCATGGCATGTTCCCTCTCTTCTACCCTACCTATCGTTAGTCCCCTTAGTGTTGGGCTACAGCAGTGAGTGACAAAACCACCAATGTCACCAACAGGGACTCTGTAGTATGGTCAGTTAGGGTGTATGACAGAGCATTTGTGCTGGGGGCTCATCCCTGACTTTCTGCAGATTAGTGGACAAGTCAGAGTTCGCTCACCAAAAGGACTGATAGCAGCTCTCGCACCAGAAGCCTTCCTTTATCTGTCAAGGTCTTTTCTCTGGTCCTGTGTCATAGATGACTGGTCATAGATATACCTGATTTCCTAGGGCCATGTGGCAGAGCCATCTACTAGGACAGTAGCCATGCAAGGTCTCAGTTGAAGGATGAGGGCTCAGAGGACCGGAGGTTCTGCTAGCCACTGCTCATAAGCTCTCCCATATTTCCTTTATTTTCTGTCTTCCCCACATGGCACTAGGCATAAATGTCTGTGACACCCCTACATGTGTGGTGCTTTCTCACCACACTTACCCACCAATGCCCACGGAGCACGGAGCATCCACTATGAAGCATGGTTCTCAGGACCAGGGCCTTCTCTGCTCGGCCATGCATTATTCAGCTTTCTGTCACTCCTGCCTCCCACGGAGCTGGCTGCTCCACTTGAAGCAGAAATCTACTCGACTTTTATTCTACCTAGCATCCCTTCATTCCTCCATCATGGAACTTTGAAGTCCAGCATTGAGCTTCTGGCTCACTGGGTCCCTGAAGCTTCTCGAAGGATGAAATGGTATCTCTTTAAACTTGGTATTTCTAACACAGACTTGATGTGCAGCACACATTTATTAAGTGGGACCCGAAGGTGGATGCTTTATCAACAGTGAACCCTAGCGTTAGTATGGACATCTAGTGAAGCTGGTGAAACAAGTCATAGTAGTTGGACACAGAATTATTGATCAAGAACATCTGATAATAAAATACTACTCTTTTTTTTTTTTTTTGGTTTTTGGGGGGGCTTGAACTCTGGTCTTGGGCGCTGTCCCTCAGCTCTTCAGCTCAAGGCGAGCCACTGCGCCACTTCCAGTTTTCTAGTGTTTTTTATTGGAGATAAGAGTCTCACAGACTTTCCTGCCCAGGCTGGCTTTGAACCTCGATCCTCAGATCTCAGCCTCAGAGTAGCTAGGATTACAGGCGTGAGCCACCAGTGCCCAGCTTTATAATACTACTCTTTAAAAAAAGCATTAACTTTCCCATTTACACATAGGCATGGGCATGCACAGTGCACAGTGGTCCCTTTCCCTTCTCTCTCTTTTTTTTTTTTTTGTTGCACATGGGGCTTGAACTGTAGGCCTGGGTGCTGTCCCTGAGCTCTTCATTTCAAGGCTAAGACTCTACCGCTTGAGCTACAGCACCACTTCTGGTTTTCTGGTGGTTTATTGAAGAGATAGACTGTTTTTCACATTGATTGATCTGAAGTCTCAGAATTCTACTTCCCATTTATGAGAAGGAGAGTTTGGATATGGCAAGATTCTCTGACTCCATGATTTTTTTTTGTTTGTTTGTGCTAGTCCTGGGGCTTGAACTCAGGGTATAAGCACTGTACCTAGCTCAAGGCTAGTGCTCTACCACTTGAACTACAGTTCTTTGGTACTTCCAGCTTTTTGGTCATTAGGTGGAGAGGAATCTCACAGAGTCAAGTCAGCCTGGGCTGACTTTGAAACATGATCCTCAAATCTCAGCCTCCTGAGTAGCTAGGATTATAGGTGTGAGTCACCAGCCTCTGGCAGGAATGCATTACTTTTGTGGTAGTTTTTTTTTGCCCTAATTTAGCTTGCTCTACTTGAAAAATTGGGAATTACATTTTAAAAAAAGAAAACACAAGTGAATCTAAAAATCTTTGTCTAGTGGCTTTCTCGGATAATAAAGAAAATAACTTGACCAAAGTCAAGTATTGAAACGAAGGTAGCTAAACATATTACCTTTCTTCTCCTTCATTGTAGTAGCTAATAGAAACATGATTTGCTTTCAGCCTTTAATCAAAAGTAGGAATAGTTATGCATAGCACTTTTTTTTAATTCAGGAAAAGCTCTCTCGTGTATTCTCTTTTTATTCTTTTCAGTTCTCAAATTACATTATGGATACTGAATAACTGCGTGCATGAAATGAAACTGACTACTTTCACTAAGTCACTTCCCTCCAACCCCCGCTCCATTTTAATCTATCCAAACCTCAGCAAGGCTGAAAACTTTTTGTCTTGACCATTTTACTTTTTCTCAACAGTAGATGGCAATGTCTGTTCAGCTGTAGCAAAACCTCCAACCAAATGAATGTCGACATAGAGCTTTGCCTTTCACCTAGCCCAGTGAAATCCATCCATTTAAAATTGTACATTGAAGGCGGAGAGTTTACATGGCAGTACAATCCTTTAAAATTTTGCTTCAAAAGGAGGAAAAGCATGTGAGTTCATAAAAATCAATATGCCAGTGTAGGGAATGTTTCGTCGGTGGCGGGGAGCCGTAGAAAGGGCTGCTGGATGCCAGTGGGCCCTGGATCCCAGATGGAAGGGGTGGAGCAGGATCAGGTGATATTAAGTTAACGTGTGAATTATTTCTCTTATAGTTTATGCTTAGAAATTGTTACCTGGTGCTGGGAAGGTGGCTCAGTGGTACAGTGCTTGCCTTGCATGCATGAGGCCCTGGGTTTGATTCCTTAGCACCACATAAGCAGAAAAAGCCAGAAGTGGCACTGTGGCTCACGTGGTAGAGCACTAGCCTTGAGCTGAAGAGCTGAGGGACAGCGCTCAGGCCCAGAGTTCAGCCCCCACAACCAACCGGAAAAAAAAAAAAGAAAAGAAAGAAAAAGATAAAAGAAATTGTTACCTATCTACAGAAGTGTTTTGGCCATTTTTTTAAAATTCTCACATTTTGCTTAGACATTTGAAAAACCTTACAGGTTTATGTTTAAGATATATATAAAGCCAAAGAAACAAACCAATGCCAATTTTGTATCCAAGGTCCACATTCTTCTTTCTTAAAGACTGAGATCTGAGATCCTCCTTTGGATTCTGTCAGCCATCTCAGCCTCCTGAGTAGCTAGGATTACAGGTGTGAGCTACCAGTGCTTGACAAAGGTGTGTTTTGTTAAACTGTATTATTATTATTGGTCCTTTCTTTTTGGGTACTGGGGATCAAATCCAGGGTGTTGCACTTCCTAAGCAAGTGCTTTGCTACTGACCTACAACCCTGCTCCCTTTAAGCTCTTTTGCTCAAGGCTGGTGCTTTACCACTTGAGCTACTGCTATACTCTGGCTTTTGGGTGGTTAATTGGACATAAGACTCCACTAGACTTTTCTACCTGGGCTGGCTTCAAACCTTCATCCTCAGATTTCAGTCTTCTGAGTAGCAGCTAGAATTTACAGGTATGAGCCACTAGTGCCCAATTTCCCCTACTTTTTTAGGCTTCCATAATGAGTATTAATCCTCAGTAACATCTATTATTAATAAGCAGTAGCAATATTTGTTATTAAGTGGATTATTTATTGGCCCTAAATACCAGCTTTGTATTTAGGGATTTGCGTGTGTGTGTGTGTGCGCATGCTCAGTTTTTTTTTTGCTCAAGGTTCTACTATTTGAGCCACACTTCCACTTTTGGCTTTTTGCAGGTTAATTGGATTTGAGTTACATTATCTTCCCCTCAGCTGGCTTTGAATTGTGATTCTCAGATCTCAGTCTCCTGAGTAGCTAGGATTATAAACCTGAATCATTGGCGTCTGGCGGTATTTAAATTTTTTTTTCCTTTGAGATAGGGTTTCACTATTTGGTCCAGACGTCTCAAATTTGTGACCCTCCTCCCCCAGGTAATAGTATTACAAGAGTGAACTACACACTGAATTCAGTTCTGTATTTAAAATAATTCTTTAATATTCCATTGAAAATAGCTGTCTTAGGCAGCACTGCTGAGGAAGCAAGGCAGGCATCTGCAATTACCAGCAAGGATCACACCATGTGTAAGATACAAAGAAAAGGGCAGGTGGGGGCTATGGTTCAAGTGGTAGAACATCTGCCTACAGCCTGAAGCCTGACTTCAAACCCTCATATGGACATGGAAAAACAGAAAGGGCCAGAGCGTGGCTCATGCCTGTAATCCTAACTACTGAGGAGGCTGAGATCTGAG
Organism: Dipodomys ordii; assembly: GCF_000151885.1. Taxonomy (NCBI): domain Eukaryota; kingdom Metazoa; phylum Chordata; class Mammalia; order Rodentia; family Heteromyidae; genus Dipodomys; species Dipodomys ordii. Next base: position 9,943,064 of record NW_012267246.1, on the reverse strand, counting down.
GATCACAGTTCAAAGCCAGCTGCGGCAGGAAACCGTGAGTGGTGCTGTGGCTCAAGTGGTAGAGCGCTGGCCTTGAGCTGAAGAGCTGAAAGATAGCGCCCAGGCCCAGAGTTCAAGCCCCACATCTGACCAAAACATAAAAAACAAACCAAAACCAGAAGGGCTAGAGAAAATCAGACCTGACAGCACCCACTATCAGGTGGTGTCAATTGGGTAGGCATCATTCTGATCAGGACTTCAAAGATGCTATGGCACACTTGATAACTGGGTTAATATTCATTAAAATGATGGCCTCTTTATTTTTATAATTGATCTTCAATCTCTCAGGATCAATGCATTGGACGATAACTTTTGCATTCAGTTTTGAAAGGATTGTTAGATTTCCACACATGTTTACAATATGTTCCATAGAAATTCACTTTAAGTAGCTAGATCTTAAAACACAAATGTGAGGATTCAAAACTGAATACAATAGAATCTATTTCTAGGTCACTCTTTGTTGGCAGCTGCTGATTTCAGTAGAAAATTCCTCAGGATTATGAAGATTTACATTAATACTTAAATTTCGATTACAGAACAGGTCCCAGGGAAGTCTGCCTGTCTGTCTCTCTTATTATTTAAGACGGCTACCGCTTGTGTGGTTACTGAACATAGGTACTGCATAAATACAGTAACCACATTCCATAGAATTTTGATGGGTTTATGGGCAAATGAAGGGAATTATTTTGGCTATTTCTTGGTGGATGTTTTCCATAGAGGGAAGTTGTGTTTCTCTCATTATTTCCCGTGAGGCGTTGGGTTTCTCAGTGGCAGCTTACCTATTTTTAGGAGCACCGGACATCTGGCCAGTTTTTACTATTTATAACAATTCTTTCTTCAGGCAAAGAACCAAATTTTCTCAGTTCTTTCATCATATTTATATGCCTGTAAATGAATACATTACCGGATCTCTTGCACTTAGCAGTGCTCTACTACACATGTCCATCTATGTATTTTTCATCCTAGGAAATGGCTTAAATTGCTTTACCACACAGGGAATTCTCATTTACCTTGTTTACCTAGTTTTATGGCCCTGATTCCGTAGAAGGGTAGTGTCCATCTAAGTTAGGCCTCATGATTGTTCAGCTCTCCTCATAGGCATGAAAGGTTCAATTTACTACTATGTATCTGTAGACAACTTTGAACAAACAGTGTGAACTGGCTAATTTCTCTTCTGTTCCCCTCACTCTTATCTCAAATTCTTCAAGGTAGGACTTGACTTTTATCTACATGTTTCCATGAAGGGGTTCAATTAATAAGAAGAACTGGGTGCTATTGGCTTAAGTTTGTAGTCCTAGCTACTCAGGAGTCTGAGATTTGAGAATTAGAGTTTGAAACCAGCTTGGCAGAAGTGGTGCTGTGGCTCAAGTGGTAGAGCTCTCACCTTGAGCTGAAGAGCTGAGGGACAGTGCCCAGGCCCAGAGTTCAACCCCACGACCGACAAAAAAAAAAAGGAAAAAGAAAAAAAAAAAAGAAACCAGCCTGGGAAGGTCTGTGAAATTGTTTCTCCAATTAACCACCAAAACGCTGGAAGTGGAGCTGTAATTCAAGTGCCAGAGTATTATTGAGCTGAAACACAAGAGCTACAACATAAAATTTCAGATTTTTAAAGAAAAAGGGGCTGGGCACCAGTGGCTCATGCCTGTAATCCTAGCTACGTAGAAGGCTGAGATCTGAGGAGCATGGTTCGAAGCCAGCCCAGGCAGGAAAGTCCGTGAAACTCTTATCTCCAGAAAACCAGGAGTGGTGCTGTAGCTCAAGTGGTAGAGTGCTAGCCTTGAGCTGAAGAGGGACAACACCCAGGCCCAGAGTTCAAGCCCCATGATCAACTAAAATAAGGGGGGGGGGCTGGGAAGGTGGCTCAGTGGTAGAGCGCTTGCCTTGCATGCCTGAGGCCCTGGGTTCGATTCCTCAGCACCACATAAGCAAAAAGAAAAAAAAGCCGGAAGTGGCGCTGTGGCTCAAGTAGTAGAGCGCTAGCCTTGAGCTGAAGAGCTGAGGGACAGTGCCCAGGCCCAGAGTTCAGGCCCCACGACCGGACCCCAAAAAAAGAAAAAAAAAAAAAGGGGCGGGGGATGAGGGAGTAATTTTGACCTGGGTACATGGTACATATGTATGGAAATGTCACAATACATCTCTCCTTGTACAATTAAAAAAATCTGATTTTTAAAATTGCATTTGTAATATCACAGATTGAATGTTTTCTTTCCACCTATCATAGGTAATCTGATATTTGATCACTCATATAACATATGCATATTTAAATTTTCATGGATAATGCTTAAAACATTCTATTTATAATCTGTGCAGGGCTTGCTCAACTACCCTTCTCCATGCTGTCTGCTGTTAAGGTGTCAGTATTTGGTATCTGTAATGACTTGTCCTTCCCAAGTTTCCTCCTCTAACCTTGAGCTTGTGTTGCTCTTCTGAACTTGTAAGGGCTTGTTTTTAGCATTTCCTCAGTTGTTAGCAAACTAAAAGGGACCAGAGGCCAATCATCCATGCCTGTAATTCTAGCTACTCAGAAGGCTGAGATATGAAGATCTGCTTTTTTTTTTTTGCTATAAAACAAACATTTGGAGGTGTGGGAAAAAAGGAAAAAACAAACAAAAAACCCCCCAAACATTTGTCTAATGTGCTATGCTAAACTTAAATAGTTCATAAATTAATCTCATTCTCAATATCTACACGTTCACCTGAGATTAGCTTGAAGAATACCCTGAATTCTCATAAGAATTCCTGCGGTGAGGTGTGTATCTGACTACAAGAATTTTTTTCATTCTTCCACTGATTTCTGTATTTTCTACATATTTAGTGTTTTATTTTGTTTTGTTTCCACTCATGCATGTCTGACTAGAAGAATGTTATTTTAAAATAATCATAAAGAAAAATGTCCACTTTTTGGGTTAAATTTGTTTTCTAGCTAATATATTAATATTGCTCAATAAACCCAAGGTTATAAAAAAGTGCATGGTGAAAACTTTCCCTTACACTTCTAAAAAGGAAAGTTTGTGTTTCTTGTTAATCCATCTTTTTTTTCCAAATACCCATTGTTATAAACATTTTCATATACTCTCTGAAATCCATATTTGCCATGCCTTATATGTAAATCCTAGCATATTTAAGCACTCTTCTGCACTTGTATTTCTTTAGTTAATTAACTTTTCTGCCACCAGATGAGGGACTTCCTGTTTCCCTGTAAAATCACAGGTACTTGGAAAGAATTTATTTTATTTCTTGTGTGCCAATCCTGGCTGCTTGAACTGAGTGCCAGGGTTCTGTCCCTTTTGCTTAAGGCTAGCACTCTACTACTTGAGCCACACCCCCACTTCTAACTTTTTGGTAGTTAATTGGAGATAAGAGTCTCACAGGCTTTCTTACCTGGGTTGGCTTCAAACTGTGATCTTCAGGTCTCAGCTTCCTGAGTAGCTAAAATTATAGGTCTGAGCTACTGGTGCCTGGCCAAGAAAATATATTTTTTTTTTTTTGCTTATGTGGTGCTGAGGAATCGAACCCAGGGCCTCAGGCATGCAAGGCAAGCGCTCTACCACTGAGCCACCTTCCCAGCGCCCCAAGAAAATATTTTTAAGAAATTAATCAATATTATATTTAAATAACTATACAGGAGGATTTCTATTTAACATGTGCACTTATGTGTACAATGCATATCTCGTCTAGTACTCTCCCCTTCACCTATTTCATCCCTACCCAACCTGTCCCAATTCCATTTGTATGTATATACAGTAAATATGTGAATGTATTGTTCATCATTCATCTTTCCATTCTCCTGCCTCCTCACCATCTGCAATCAAGACATGAACTTGAAAAGAATTTCAAGGTATCTTACCACCAGAAACTTAAACCCCCCCCAACTCATCCTAGGGCTTGAACTCAGGATCTGGGTACTGTCCTTGAGCTTATTTGGCTAATGCTCTACCACTGGAACAGTAGTGCTTCTTCTGACTTTTTTGGAGTAGTTTATTGGAGATAAGAGCCTTTCCTGCTGGGGCTGACTTCAAACTGTGATACTCAGATCATCCAGCCATTGTTGAGATGGAGTCTCACGAATTTTTTGCCTAGTATTATTCTCAAACTATGATCCTCAGATAAGTCTCCTAAGCAGGTAGAATTACAGGCTGAAGCCACTGTGCTTGGATTTTTTTTAACAATTAGATCATTCTGGTTAATTTTAGATACTAGTGCTAAAAATCTTTTATTTAAAAAATTCACCTATGGGACTGGGATGTAGCTCAGTGGCAAAGCGCTTGCCTAGCAAGCACAACATCCTGGGTTCGATCCCCAGTACCAAAAAAGAAAAGACAAAAAAAAATACAGTTAAAAAATTCACCTATGTAGGCTGGACACCAGCGGCTCACTCCTATCGTCCTAGCTACTCAAGAAACTGAGATCTGAGAATTGAGGATCAAAACCAACCTGGACCGAAAAATCTACAAGACTCTTAAACTCCAGTTAACCAACAGTAATCCAGAACTGGAGATATAGCTCAAGTAGTAGAGCCTCAGCCATGAGGAAAAAACAAAAGGTAAGCAAGAACATGAACCTTTGAGTTCAACCCCAGTACAAAATATCTCTATATATCTCCAAATATATTGGATATATAGTATATAAATAAATATAAGTATATTCTATATATAGTATATATACTACATATGTATTATATATATATATATATATATATACAGTGTGTGTGTGTGTGTGTGTGTGTGTGTGTGTGTGTGTGTATTCTGCGGGGGGGGGGTTCTATAATCAACCCCAGAATGCTCTATGGTTCCTTGGGCCAGCCTCCCTGCCTCTTATGCAGTGAATGTGTTTTCTGCAAGTGACAATCAGGTGACAGGATATGCCTTCCCTGTGTTAGAGCATGGTCGCTGGTTTAGTGATTTATCTGATGGGAAGTTTTCTCTAGGGGAGCAGGGTTGATGATGTTTCTCTAATTCAGCTACCTCTGCTTCATTGAACACAGCTAAACCAGACTGGAATGCAAATAGGAGACAATGTGGTGAAGTCACAGGAAGAAAGAAAGAGCTCTGGAGGATTCCTGACCAAATAAAGACCTGACAAGGAAGAATATGTGTTGACAGCATTTCTTAGGACATGCTTCAAGGACCACATTAAAAACATTTCCGCAGGGTACAGGCTTCAATCAGCAGAAGATGTTCTTGTGTCCCAAGTACTGTAGGGTGGAGTTTTCCAATGACCCTGGTGCAGAAGCCAACCCAGGGCTGCTAGAGTAATTAAATAAATTTCATTAAGTGTCAGCAAAGGCTCATGGCAAGACGTAGACCAACTTTTATGCATTATTACATTCAGGTCCTTTTTAAAAGCATTCAGCCTAATCTAATTGAGTGGGATACTGAAGTAAGGAAACATTTATTAAAGAGGAAGATGTGTTTTTCTGTCTAGATGACAATGTTTTAAGAAATCCTCCTGCTTCATTCAATTTATAAAATAGAAAAATGATGAGGATACATTCTCCCCAAGAGTATTTTTCAGACAGATGCATATATTATTTCTACAGATTTTGCTGATTTGGGATTCATATTCACCTAACATCAAATTCCAACAAAAAATTTAAACCATTCTTCATAGATATATCGTGTTGCATAAGAACAAGAGCTTGCTGGGCACTGGTAGCTCAGGATCTCAGTTCAAAACCAGCCCAGGCTGGGTGCTGGTGGCTCATGCCTGTAATCCTAGCTAATCAGGAAGCTGATTTCCAAAGACTGCGATTCAAAGCCAGCCCAGGCAGGAAAGTCTGTGAGACTCTTATCTCCAATTAACCACCATAAAATCAATAGTGGTATTATGATTCAAAGTGGTAGAGTTCTAGTTCTAGCTTTGCTCTAGCTTTGAGCAAAAGAGCTCAGGGACAGTGCCCAGGCTCTGAGTTCAAGCCTCATGACTACTACCACCAACAACAAAAAGAATAAGAGCGTGGGTATAGTTCAGGAGTAAGGCACTTGGCTAGCATGTTTAAGATCTTGGGTTCAACCCCAAACTAACAAAACCACATATATACATACCCATTAGTAGCTGAAGATACAATTAATAGGTAGTCATTAAATGAAGATGAGTCATTTAACAAAGCTCTGTATCCAAGATGAAAATTCTCAACAACTAAAGAAGAGTAGGGAACTCCCTGAACTTATTAAAGCAGCTACACAAACAATCTGTTGGTAATATCCTACCTCATGGCGTAATTATTTTGTCCTAAGACTGGGAAGAAGACAGGATGTCCACCCTGACCACACCTACGCAGCACTATCCTGAAAGTCTTAGTCAAAGCAATGAGGCAAACAAAGGAAATCGGGACACAGATAGGCGAGGAAGAAGTGAAACTGACAGATAATTGTCTCCAGAGAAAAAATGGCATGTACAAAAGCTCTTAGAGCTAACAAGAAAGTTTAGCAAGTTCACAGCATATTAAAATATTCAAAAAATCAACTGTGCTTAATGTACTAGTAGTGAAAAAAAGTACTGTTTACTATGGAACAATGAGAGAAAGCAAAAAGAAAAAGATACATACATATACATACATACGATTTGTAGGGTCTACATCATGAAAAATCTATATGTGAATATTTATTTATAGTCCCAGTGAAAACTGGAAGCATCCTGAATAACTGGTACAAATTATGGTACTTCCATCTAATGTAATACTACACAGTAAAAATTACTTTATTTTTGCATATAACAACATGCATGAATATTGAGTGCATTATTTTGAGTGAAAGACGCCAGATGTGGGCTGCTACAGTACAGTGCATCAAGCTGGGTTATTTATTTGCCTTTATAGTTATGTTTAGGATTGAAACTAGGGCCTCATGCAGCTAGCTATCTACCATTGAGCTATATATCCAGTCCCTAAGTAGGTAATTTATAAACAACACAAATTTATTGCTTATAGGTTCTGGAGACTGGGGATTCCAAGATCAAGCATCAGCAGATTGTCTGGTGAAGGCTTGTTTGTTTCTCACAGATGTTGCCTTGTGTGCATATTAACACAAAGGTAAAACAACTATCTCAGTCCTTTTTTGGGGGGGGAGGGATAGTACCATGGTTTGAACTCAGGGCCTCAAACTTGTTCAGCTGGCTAACTCAACTTGCCTACTTAGCTTGCTTGATCAGCTAGCCCTCTACCACCTGCGTCATGTTTCTAGCCTTTTCCCCCTTTTTAATTGTATATTCAATTTAATATGTATATTCCTGTGTACCATGCATCTTGATCAGTGTCACCTCTTCCACTCTCCCCACTCTCCCATCCATCTCGCCCTCATTCTCCCCAAGTTTCCTAGCTCCATTTTCACCTATGCACAGTGACGAGTGAATTCACCCATCATGCCTCTCTGTGGTTGTCTCTCGCTTTAACCTCCATTTCCCTCAGTCAAGACATATTTCCGTTCCTGGTATTCATTTTGCCAAGTCATCTGGAATCCTATCCCTATGGATTACCACACTTGAGTCATACTTTGATTGTGCATACATGCATATGGCTCTCTGTGTGTTTTCATAGATGTCTAATTTCTACATATGAGAGAACACATGTACCCATTGTCTCTCTGGGCCTGATTTACTTAACTTGATGAGTTGTCCAGTTCCATCTACTTCCCTGCAAATGACATAATACTATTTTTTATTGGGTACTTAGTAGTTATTAAAACTAAGTAATTACTACTTAAAACTTGCAGCAAAGGCAGTGGGGTGTGGCTTAGTAGTGGGACATGTGTTTATTTTGTACGAGACCCTGGATTTAATATACAGCCCCAAAGATAACCAGAAGATTCTATCAGATGAATGTAGTTCTTATAGAAGTAAGAACTTAACTGTGGTGGTTTGACTTTTGTCTCTTTTGTCTATGGACCAGGAGGTGACAAAACTGGCTCAGACCCATGAGAAGAGGGATGGAAACAGAGCTGATTCGTCCCACAGTAATATGAGGGGGGAGTGAAACGGGGGTGCAAGGGCTGAGAAGATGTGGGGAAGGGGAGAGATGAGGCAACATTGGTAGGAAGGGGCTGCAGCTTGGGGTGATAAATGAGGAGCCTGAGTTTTGGAAGATTTTTCCGGAGTGAATACATCCAGTGTTCCAAAGGGGTCGAAATGACAGCCAAGGTCTTTACTCAGACACTGTGAGAGACACCTACCCCAATGTCACCCACCAGAGACAGCCAATGAGGGCGATCACTCTTGCAAGGAATGCATTGTGTGTGTGTGTGTGTGTGTGTGTGTGTGTGTGCGTGCGCTGGAGCTCATTCCCATGGCTGAACCTCTTGCTCCCACCATGTCTGGGGTGGGCAGGGCAGTGGGCTTAGCTACCAGGAAAAGCAGGCTGGCTCCCTCTTTGCTTCCCCGCACAGGGCCTGGCGTTAATGTGCTGCCAGGTCACTAGCAGTCTGTAATCATGTTTTTGTCCACTGTGGTGAATTCCCCAGGGAGACACGGGAGGAGGGGGGGTGGAATTCCAGAGACAGTGGTGCTGCCCAGCTGTGTATGTCCAGAGGTCACTGCACTGCTCTGCTTGGGGTCAGAGAAGTAGGGAGAAGAAGCGGCTGGACATGGAGTGTCAGCAGGAGAGTGTTTGCCAAGATCAAAATGTTCCCCCATTGCTGTGAGCAGATGAGATCTTGGAACCTGGACTCGTACAGTCGCAGCTCCAGCAGGGCCTCTGGCAGCCACCCCAGTGTCTTCAGCTACAGACACCACCTCTGTGGATGCCAAGAAAAGCAAACACAGCCCCACATCTCCTGTTGCACCAACTGGAAAGCAGCCCACAGCAGCAGAGGAGCTGAGCCCTGAGGACAATCTTCCCGTAGCTCTTAATTTTCCACCAACCTTTCTCCATCGGAACCAAACAAACAAACAACACACTGGTAATAAAATTTGCAGGTGTGGCTAGTTTCTATTCTGGGATTTTTTTCTTTTGATCAAATTCCCTATGGACTGCTAGGGACAAAATGGCGGATAAGGCCCAGATAATTCAGTAAGTCCCAGACATTTTTGACTACATAGGAGGGGGAGGGAGCGTGGAAAACCAAAGATTTCATTCCATCAAGTGGGAACTGATTCCTTTAAGTGGCCCATGCTGGTGTCACTCAACCCTCCAGACAGCCCTTGGGAAGGAATTCCAAGTTCCTCTTCTTGGGACATGGGTGGGAGGTGGGGTCAGAGATAGTTTTGCAACACTTAGGGAATAAGGCTATAAAGTGATACCTTGAAATCCTGACTGTCCAAACATCCAAACATCTATGGCCCACTAACTACTTAGTGATCCTAACTACTCAGGAAGCTGAGATCTGAGGATCCCAGTTCAAAGCCAGCCTGGGCAGGAAAGTCTATGAGACTCTTATTTCCAATTAACCACCAAAAATGTGCTAGCCTTGAACACAAATGCTCAGAGACAGTGCCCAGGCCCTGAGTTCAAGCCCTAGGACCGCCCCCCCCCCACACACACACATACACACACTTGACTGGTCAAGATTGGTGAAAAGACTAGAAATCCATTAGGAGAAAAACTTTTAGGATTAGGAAAATAGAATTAATAATATCAAGAGTGACAATAGCTTCCTGCAGAGGAAACGCTTATAGTTTACCAAAGACAAATGGGAGCTGTTTGTGGCACACAGCGTGTGGGATGTCTTAGTGTGAGGAAGCTTCCTTTCCAGAACACTCTCAGCTGGTGCCCAGACTCCTCAGAGATTTCCAAAATGTTAGCATTTGAAGTAAACCAAGTTTAGTTCTATCTCCAAACAGCTGCCAGCTTTCTAGATTAAGATCAATCAACTGATTGGCCATATGTAAGGTGTCCGGCATTGGGCTTCCTTTGGCTTACTTCTAAATGTAGTTCTCTGCCATGAGCTTTGAATGCCCTTTCTGGCTCCAATTTTTCTCCTCTTTGGATTCATCCTCCGTAGCCATCCCACTGTCTTTCTTATCTTAAATACCTGATAAACATATAGAAGGCTGGGAGTGTGGCTTAGTGGTAGAGTGCTTGCCTACCATACATGAAGTCCTGGGTTCAATTCCTTCCTACCACATAAACAGAAAGAGCTGGAAGTGATACTGTGGTAGAGCACTAGCCTTAATCACAAAAGCTCAGGGACAGTGCCCAGGCTCTGAGTTCAAGCTCTAGGACTGACCAAAAAAAAAAAAAAATCATATAGAAATGTACAGAGAATATTCCAAAAAACTATCTGCCCCTCATCTTTAACAATTAACATTTTGTGAGTTCACTCTGTTACCTCTGTTCAAACACCATATTTCTCTGTTTGATAAAAAAATATATATATATATATTGCAAGCCAGGTACTGGAGGCTCGTGCCTATAATCCTCGCTACTCAGGAGGCTGAGACCTGAAGGATTGTGGTATAAAAGCCAGCCTGGACAGAAAAGTCTATATGAGACTTCATCTCCAATTAACCAGCCAAAAGCTGGGCTGGAGGTATGGCTCAAGAGATAGGGCATTAGCAACGAGACAGAAAGTTCAAACCCTAGTAACTCCCTCCACTCCAAAAAAATTGTTCAGGAAGTGGCACTGGAGTTCAAGTGGTAGAGCACTTGCCTTTAGCGGGAGAACAGAGGGACAGCGCCCAGGCCCAGAGTTGAAGTTCCATGACTGACAAAAAAAAATTGTGAAATAATACCTAAATCCAGGAGTAGTTGAATGGTACAAGTAGTAGAGCATCTGCCTAACTAGGCAAGGACCTATATTCAAACACAGTACATCCAAAATAAGAAAAACATAAAAGGAGTATCCCAAGCAGACAGCCACATTTAATGCAAAACAAACCACAGAAACCCAACCTATGAACCTACTTTCAGGTTAAAAAAAAATGGAAGATTTGCTGGGTGCTATTGGCTCTTGTCTGTAATCCTCTCAGAAGGCTGGGATCTGAGGATCCCAGTTCAAAACTAGCCTGAGGAAGAAAGTTCATGAGACTCTTCCCTCCAATTACCAAAAAAAAAAAACCCCAAAACAAAAACAAAAACATAAAACAAGGTCTCTGGAAGTGAAATTATGTCTCAAGTGGTAGAATACTAACGAGCAAAGAAAGCTCATGGACAGGGTTGGGAGTGTGGCTCAGTGGGTAGAGTGCTTGCCTAGAATGTATGAAGCCCTGGGTTCAATTCCTCAGTACCACATACACAGAAAAAGCTGGAAGTGGTGCTGTGGCTCAAGTGATAGAGTACTAGCCTTGAGCAAAAGAAGCTGGGGGTGGGGAAGGGGGATAGGAAGGGATGATAAAGGGAAACAAAGAAGGAGGCAACAATGCTTGATAAGAAATGTACTCATTACCTTGCTCATGTAATTGTAACCCCTCTGTAAGGTATTTTCACAATAAAAAAAATTCAGAAAAAAAGAAGCTCAGGGACAGCACCTAGACCCTGAGTTTACAAGCCCGAAGACTGGCACAAAAGAGAGAGGAGAGAAAGAGAGGGTGTGGCCCTTAAAAAGATTAAAAACGGGCAGAATTTGACTTGGAATCCCTAACATGATGTTAAACTAGCAGCTGACCTGTTGGAGACTGTAGAAGTGAGTTCATGAATACCCTCAGCCCTGAGACACTCGACTCAGTCCTGTCAGGATTGCTCTGAATAATTAACTGGCCCTTCATTCCCACCATCATCCTTTCAATATGTAAACATCCTGGTGAGGGAGCCTGATTGGTCAAAGCTAGGTCACATCACTGTGTCTTGGCTACTAATCAGCTGCAAAGGGACATCAGCTGCCCACTGATTTCTCTCAAGGGAAGAAGGGGGTCTGCCTCTAGTCTTATTTTCCTCAAATATATGAGTTGAGTACAAAAATGATTTTTAAAAAAAGTTCACTGTATCCAGCTTAGTCTTCTGAGCTCTGGCTGTATGTCTAACACCCTAGTTCTCGGTCTGCACATTTGTCTTATAGTCAGTATGTCCAACTCTGAATTTATCACCATTTTCTTGGTCTCCCCCTCCTTGATTACTTTACATGATGAATGGTGCTATTATCCACCACCACTCACGTTGGAAGTCGGAAAGCCATCCCCAAATTCTCTCTGATCTTTCATATTTAGTTTTATCTTTTGAACACATATATCTTCAACCCATCTCTTCCGCTTCCAAGTTTACCTCATAACTCACTTGTGCTAGTCTGATTCTAGTTTGGGTTCCCCTGAAAAATCAGATTAAAAAAATAAAAAGAGATTTAAATGTGGATAGGCACTAGAGGCTCATGCCTGTAATCCTAGCTACTCAGGAGGCTGAGATCTGAGGATCAAGGTTTAAAGCCAGCCTGTGCAGGAAAGTCTGTTATAGTCTTATCTCCAATTAACCATCAAAAAACCAGAAGTAGAGCCTATGGCTTAAGTTGTAGAGGTCTACCTGAGAGCAAAATAGCTCAGGGATAGTGCCCAGATCTTGAGTTCAAGCCCCAGGACCAGCCCAAAAGTAAAAGAGTGAGCGAGCGAGAAAGAGAGAGAGAGACAGAGAGACAGAGACAGAGAGAGACAGAGAGACAGAGACAGAGACAGAGAGACAGAGACAGAGAGACAGAGAGAGATTTGAATGCAAGCAATTTACTTGGAAAGCAAAGAATACAAAGCCAGTATAGTTCAATGAAGATCCCCCAAATACGAGGTAAGACAGGAAAGGAAAGAAGCCAGAAGTTGCATCATCCAATGGAGACATTTCAGGTTAAAAACAAGCCTCTTTACTGGTTGAACAAATAATTTAGGTTCTAGTTCTTTGACCCTTCAAGCCTGCTATAGGCAACAGAGTGGTTTCTGACAGCAAGAAGAAAGCATTCAGGTGATGAGAGGCAGATACTGGCCTTTGAAGACTGGTTGGTGTGGCAATGGAGTCAAGGAAGATGGTAGCGTGAGATACTGGTCTCTTAATTCCCTTCCTGGCATCTAGTGTACCTTTCCTACTACTGCAGTATTCTACTTCTCAACTAGAAGGATATTTCTAAAATTGACATCTAATCATGTTATGGCCATGTTGAAATTTCTTATAAGGCTCTTATGAGGAATAGCTCTCTGTATATGAACCAAATAGTTTAACAATACTTCATAAGGTTTTTCATGCTCTTGTATCTCTGCATATGCCAGCTCATTATATTTCTTCTTCTCCTTCTTCTTTCTTCTTCCTCTCCTTCTCCTTCTTCTTCTCCTGCTCCTTCTCTTTCTCCTTCTTCTCCTCCACCTTCTCCTTTTTCTACTTCCTCCTCCTCCTCCTCCCTTTTGGGCTTGAACTCAGGACAGTGTATTCTTGGTTTGCTTTTTCATCTAAGGGTGGTACTATATCACATCTCTACTTCCAGATTTTTTTTTTTGTTTGATTGTGGGGCTTGAACTATGGGCCTGGGCACTGTCCCTCAGCTCTTTAGCTCAAGGCTAGCACTCTACTACTTGAGCCACAGCGCCACTTCCAGTTTTCTGGTGGTTTATTGGAGATGAGAGTCTCACGGATGTTCCTGCCCAGGCTGGCTTTGAGTCTCAATCCTCAGATCTCAGCCTCCTGAGTAGCTTAGATGAAAGGCATGAGCTACCAGTGCCTTACCTACTTTCAGATTTTTTGCTGATTAAACAGAGTTAAGAATCAGATTTGTCTGCTCAGTCTGGCTTTGAACTGGGATCCTCATATCATAGCCTCCTGAATACCTAAGATTCTAGGAATGAGCTACCAGGCTCCTGTTCTTTGGATTCTCTAAAATATAGGGTTCTGCATAGGCCACTATAATTCAGTGGTGTGTGTGTGTGTGTGTGTGTGTGTGTGTGTGTGTGTGTATGAGAGAGAGATAGACCTATATATGTACTCTTTGTAAGACCTTATCCTGTAAATGTGTCTTGCTGCTAATAGAATTAAATGATTGAAATCCAATGCTATCAAACATTTGGAGCTTACAAATAACTCCTTAGTTCAAATTTCTAACTGCTTGCCAAGGAACTTCCTGGTTATAATTTGATTTAAATATTGACTACTTACAGGGAATGTACAGGTGCAGTGGTTTGAACGTTGTGTTCTTTCACAACTTCATATGTTGAAACCTAAATTCCAAAGTGAAGGCAAATGAGAGGAAGGTGTTTGGGCGGTGATTAAGTATGGGATCAGGGAGCCTGTTTTCCCTCCTTCTTCCACAGGTGGGCGCATGGCAAGAAGACTCCATCCACTAAGCAGAGAGCAGCTCACCCACACCACATCGACTGATGCTCTTCTTGAGAACCTCCCAGCCTCCTAAATTATGAGCAGTATCTTTGTTGTTTATGACTCAGCCAGACAAAGGCATTTTGTTATAGCTGTAGGAATATGGACTAAGACATCAGCTAGCTCATGCCAAAAGCAGCATTCTTTTGGATGTCACAGACATATTCCTTTTTTTTTTCTTGTGCCAGTATTAGGCCTTGCAACTTGGAGCCTTATACTCTCGCTCAGCTTTTCCACTCATACTTGGCTGGTGCCATGCCTCTATTCCTGCGTTTTGCTGGCTTATTGGAAATAAGAGTCTCTCGTACTTTTCTGTCTGGGCTGGCTTCATATTAGATCCTCAGATCTCAGCCTTCTGAGTAGCTAGGATTCCAGACATGAACCACTAACACTTGGCTTCATATTTCTTTTTCTTTTTTTTCCAGGGCTGAGGACCAAACCCAGGGCCTTGCGCGTGCTGGGCGGGCACCCTTCCGCTGGGCTAAACCCCCAGCCCCTCATATTTCTTAATTAAATGAATAAATGGCATTTGGATTCATCTCAGCCTCTTGCAGGCTTGCCTATCATGAATAATCCCCGAGTCTGATGGCATTTATGCACTGTGAGGAGCATACTTTTTCAATCTGTAAAGGTAAGGAAAATAATTTAGACTTTGGTGATATCAGTGGGTAATATCCACCTTTCAGATGACCAGCCAGCTGTCTTATCTCTCACTTTCCTTTATCTTAATGTGGAACTGAGTCATGAGCAACTCATTTAGTTCCCTCTCTTGATCTACAAAGTTTGGAGAGTTCTGACTAGTTAGGAGTCACTGTTGTAAGAATTAATCTTTGGTCAATATGAAAAGTGGGTGGCTCTCACAGACTGACTCCATAGTATTATCTAGCAAAGTCTCCCTGGCCAAGACAATTAAATTCTCTATTCAAGGATAGAAGGATTCTATTCTCTGCCCTCCCTTCCCCCCCCGAAGTCTTATGCAAGACAGAATATTGTGGGGTTTTTTTCTCTTTTTTTGGTACTGGGGATCGAACCCAGGACGTTGCACTTGCTAGGCAAGCGCTTTGCCACTGAGCTATATCCCAGCCCCAAGACAGAATATTGTGGAGGAAGATTAGCCCTCCTATGATTAAATAATTCTATAAGAAGAGTTATCTAATTTACATAAAAGCTTAAGTATTTTTAAAAAAATGTTCCCTAAAATAAAAGTAGCTGAATAATTAGAATGTGTGGTTTTAATTCTCTCATTTTTTAACAGGCCAAAAAAAATCTACATAAACGTCACCTATCAATAGTTTAAATTTAGTCACCAGTTAAGTTACTATTAACCTTGAGAATTTTTAAAAAAATATTTTTATTGTAAAGATACTGTATAGAGGGGTTACAGTTACATGAGTAAGATGAGTACATTTCCTATCGAGCATTGTTACCCCCTCCTTTGTTTTTCCCCTACCATCCCTTCCCTCCCCAAACCTTAAGAATTTTTGTGCTCTTGACCATGTTAAATCAAGAACTAAACATATTTTAGGAAATGATTCTAGACAGATTAGATGTGTAAGAGAATTAAATGTGTAACAGAAAACATATTGGTGTGAACATTAGTGATTTGTAACGATTTGATGTTCCATATCTTGGCTTCCCAAACAAGAAGTACATGCTCAATTTAATGTATGGAGTACAGCCAGCTTTTAGAAGAGATGGCATAAGCATAGAAGATGATCACACTTGTCCTTTCCCTTTTCCTCAGGCGGATGGCAGATAATGACAATGCCCTGCACAGAGGTAGAGCCACACAATAGAGAAGGTTGGGTCCCTGGATTACCATGTGGAAGTGAGCCAACGGCACTGGCCTCCATTTCCTACCAGGGTTGTTTCAGGAGTAGAATATTCTGCTGCTGGTGCCATTTATGTTTTGCTCTGTTTGTCATGTCAATTACTCTGCTTTGCTAGGAGAAATGTCATATTGATGAAGCTGGTGAAATCAGACACGTCCATGAACCAGGAGCTTGTGACAGAACAGGAAAGCCAAGAATGGAGAACTCCAGAATGTTTTTTAAAACTATTTTTTATTGTTATTATAAAGGCGATGGACAAGCTGGGTGTTGGTGGCTCACACCTGTGATCCTAGCTACTCAGGAGGCTGAGATCTGAGGATCCTGGTTTGAAGCCAGCCCAGGCAGGAGAGTGAGACTCTTACTGCCAATAAACTACTCAGAAAAAGCAGGAAGGAGTGTTGTGGCTCAAAGTGATGGAATGCTATCTGTGAGCACAAAGAAGCTCAGAGACAGGGCCCAGATCTTGAGTTCAAGTCTTAGGACTGCCAAAATTTCTTTTTAAAGGTGACTTCATAAGTCAGGTAATGAGTACAATACTTTTTGGACAATGTTACACCTTCCTTTGCTTTCCCTAACTTTTTCTCTCCTGCCCCACCTACAAGTTTCCAGAATGTTTTAAAGTGAGAGTCTGACCAAAATGAATTACGGTTCAGAGTATACACATATCCCATACAATGGTATATGCTTTATTACCTGTTTTGTAGTAACATAGTATAGAAACTCGAGTGCCATACATAGGAGACTCCCACTGAATTTAAATAGAGCTGTATTTTTTAAAAAGTTGTATCGTCAAGGTGAGGCACAGAAGTATTACAGTTACATAAGTAAGGTAGTGAGTTCATTTCTTGTTACCCCCTCCCTCATGGTGCTCCCGCTTTTCCTCTCCCCAACTCCCTTCCAGCTGTATTATTATTTTTTAATGAAGTACATAGCTATCACAGGTCTGGTATGTGTGAGTTCTAGCTAGCTTCCCAAGCCGGGGGTCAGGGCTGGGCAAAGTCAGTCCTGAGATAAAAGATGGCAGGAGACAGGAAGCAGGTGTGCTTAATTGAGCCTGCAAGTTGGAGATCTCTTAGGATCTGAGACTCCGTGTTCCCACAGACTGAGTGAGGTCAGAGGCGGTGAAGCTGATCGAGCTGGCTGTGTCCACCTCGCCCTCATGACTGGCACTGCTGTCAGTGATGATCTTCAGGTAGAAAGCAATGGCTCTCCTGCTGTCAGCTGGCCCAGACGCATGGCATTTGTGGTTGCTGCCTAGAAATCAGGGCCTGCTCCCTGCTGGTGTTCAGGAGTCTTGGACTCCTAGCAGGAGAACTGAAGCCAGCAGCATGATTTCCCATAAGCAATTGAGCCCCTCTCCAAGACAAGGAGACCTACCATTTTCTTTTGCAACGAGTGAGATTTAAAAGCGGTTTGGAAGGAAAAAAGATGTGTAAGAAAAATCTTGCTTAACGTTTGTAAATGCAGTGTGGAGAGATGTAAGTGGGAGTCTAGCATTCAGGAAGCTGAGGCCTTTGGATCAAAAGTACCAGGCTAGCCTCAGCTGCATAGTGAATTTGAGATCAGTTAGGATTTACATATTGGGTTGTATTTTTTTGTTGTTGTGTTTTGTTTTGGTGTCTGTACTGGGGCTTGAGTTCAGGACCTGGACATGGTCTCTTAGCTTTTTTTTTTTTTTTCTGGGTCCCGTTGTGGGGCTTGAACTCTGGGCCTGGGCATTGTCCCTCAGCTCTTCAGCTCAAGGCTAGTGTCTACCACTTGAGCCACAGCGCCACTTCCGGCTTTTTTCTTTTTTCTTATGTGGTGCTGAGGAATAGAACCCAGGGCCTCAGGCTTGCAAGGCAAGCGCTCTACCACTGAGCCACCTTCCCAGCCCAGTCTCTTAGCATTTTTTGCTCAAGGCTAGTGCTCTACCAGTAGGGCCACAGCTCCACTTCTGACTTTTTAGTAGTTGATTGGATATAAGAGTCTCGGGAGGGCTGGGAATGTGGCTTAGCAGTAGAGTGCTTGCCTAGCACACATGAAACCCTGAGTTCAATTCTTCAGTACCGCATAAACAGAAAAAGTCATAAGTGGTGCTGTGGCTCAAGTGGTAGAGCACTAGCCTTGAGCTCAGAGATGATCAAGGACAGTGCCTAGGTCCTGAGTTCAAGCTCTAGGACCAGCAAAAAAAAAAAAAAAGTCTTGGTAATTTTCCTGTCTTCTAATCTTGATCCTCAGATCTCAGCCTCCTGAGTAGCAAAGATTACAGTAGTGAGTTCCTGATGGCCAGCAGTATTTTGTTTTCTTAATTCGGAGTCTTAGACTTGTTGTGCAAGGTTTCTACTCCTTCAGCTCTTTTGTTTTTGAGATAGGGTCTCATTACTTTTGCCTGGGCTGGCATCAAACTCCAGATTCGTCTGTGTTGGCCTGATTAGCTTGCATTGCAACCTATGCCATGTCCAGCTCTACCTAGTAAATCTTAAGCTATATGTATTCAAAATGGAAACACCACTTTAAAATGTCAGTATGCAAACCCATATTGTATCGGCCAACTCAGATTTTTAAATACAAATTTGACCTTGAAGATTTATTCCTACCATTTGGAGTAGACAAATGTTTCATGTTAATTAAAATGGACTTAGGGACAGCTTATTGGCTTCATGTAGGGTCAAAAATTTAGTTGCTAATCTTCATTATGGATATAGGATCCAATCATTGTTTATCTCAAATGGTTGCTAACTTAGTGCCTCATTTCTATGTTTTAAAGGGAATAATCTACCTAAGAGGAAAAAAAAAACAGAAGCATTAGGGAAATGAAGGTATAACAGAGAGACAACTAATGAAAAAAGTGTTTGGAAAATTTCAAAGTCGGGATACTCGGCATATTAAAATAATATTCTCTCTCGCTCTCTCTCTCTCATATCATGTAGTGCTGGCCCTGGGTTTGAACTCAGGGCCTGCTGTCCCAGAGCTTTTTTGCTCAAGGCTAGTGTTCTACCACTTGAGCCACAAGTCCACTTCTGGCATTTTGTGGTTAACCGGAGATAAGAGTCTTACAGACTTTTTCTGCCTAGGCTACTTTGAACCATGATCTTCAGATCTCAGCCTCTTGACTAGCTAGGACTACAGGCATGAGCCACTGGGCATCTGGCTTCTAATTAGCTTTTGAAAGTAGAAGTGGTGTTATCATTCAGAAGGACACAAAATCAATCATACCCTTTTTGTTGGAAAAAGTAATGATTTCTTGGTGTGTGTGTTTGTGTTCATGTGTGTGTGCGTGTGCATGTTTGAGTGTGTGTGTATGTGTATGTGTGTCTATGTATGCTGGGGTTTGAACTCAGGACTTTGTATTTGCTTTCTCACTGTCATGTCTCCAGCCCTTATTTCTTAAGTTAACAAAGAGAGGGCTTTTTCAATAAACCAAGTTCTGGTTTTGTATTGAAACAGGGAACATAAAATACATGATCCAAAATTCATGGGATTTAGTCAGAGACTGGATATTATAACTAAACTGAAATAGTGATGGCACTCACTAAAGTTTAAAGCTCTCCACCGTGCCATGCAAGCACTGTCTTTAAAGCTGAGGAATTAAGGCTGTGAATGTGGCTTAGTGGTAGAGCATGCATAAGACACTGGGTTCAATTCCTTGGTACCACCAAAACAATAAATAAACAGATAAATAACTAATAACAGGAATCCAAAGACAAATGTAAAGAAAATAAAAGTAGCCTTCTTTAAAAAATGAGGAATCAGATTAGCAGAAAAATGTCAAAAGCTGTGTACATATGATGCTAAGTGAAATGAACCCCAAGATACGATCACAAGAGGTTTTTCTTTGTTGTTGTTGTTGTTAATGTACTATGTGATTTTTTTTGTTTCTTTTGTATGTTCTTCCCTCTATGGTATATCCCCTGTTGTCACTGTTTTTGATTCTGGTGCCCTGCATCTTGTATATACATTTATCTAATTTCGGGAGGGGAAGGAAAATAACAAAATGCTGAAACAAGGACACAGGATGATCCATTGCAGCAATGATACTCACAAGACACTATGTTGGAAACAAACTTTACAACTTGGGGCAGGGGAGGAGTTGGGGAGGGGAAAAACAAAGGAGGAGGTAACAATGCCCGATGGGAAATATACTCATTACCTTACTCATGTAAATGTAACCCCTCTGTGCAGCGTCTTTACAGTAAATAAAATTTAAAAAAAAGAAAAAGAAAAAAATTAGGAATTAGAGTCCATCTCACCCAAAGGCTCGCTCTTCTTTCACTAATCTCTGGAGGTTTTCTTTAAGAGTTATTTTATCTACTTTGGGAATGTCAGCTAAAATGACTTCATTTGTTGAACAAGTGCCATAAGATAAGAAATAGTGTAATAAAAAGTGATGAGTTGGATGGTGGCTCCAGGAGCTGAGTTCAGAAGGAGCGGGCCAAGAGAAGACAAGGGGAGATCAAGCTGAAGTAAAGAATTGGAGCTTTTTCTGGAGTAGAAGGTGAAGTGGGCACATAGAAGTAATTTGCCTCTGTAATGATAGCAGCAGTGGTGGCCAGCGATCTGAGGCGATTCTGGGGTGGAAGCAAGGCCAGATTATATACATCCAAACAGTGTGAATTTAGTCTAAGGATAATGACAGGCTTGAGAAGTGATCTGATTGCATGTTGTAAACAACAACAACAACAACAACAAACCCCCAAAATATTAAAAATCTTCAGACATTTTTATGTCCTTCCTTCCTTCCTTCCTTTCTCTCTCTCTCTTTCTTCCTTCCTTCCTTCCTTCCTTTCTTTCTTCTTTTCCTTCTTTCTTTCTTTTTCTCACTAGTCCTGGGGCTTGAACTCAGGGCCTGGGCACTGTTCCTGAGCTTCTTTGGTTCAAATCTAGCACTCTACCAACTTGAGCCAGCACTACTTCCAGCTTTTTCTGTTTATATGGTACTGAGGAATTGAAGCCAGGGCTTCATGCATGCTAGGCAAACACTCTACCACTAAGCCACCTTCCCAGCCCAACATTTTTATGTTTAAGAAAAAATGTCATAGGTTGCCATAGAGAAAGCAGGTGTGACCTGGCAAGTGAATTCATGTCCACCTGAATGAATGATGATAATCGGACCAAGGTGGTGGAAAATGGAGAGAGATGAATGTATCCAGGAAATATTTTGGAAAGACATCCTACAAAACATGTTGATGGATTATACAAAGACTGTGATAGAAAGCGAAGAATCAGCCATGTGCCAGTTGCTCATGCCTGTAATCCTAACTACTCAGGAGGCTGAGATCTGAGGATCATGGTTCAAAACCAGCTTGGGCAGTAAAGTTCATGAGAAGCTTATCTCCAATAAATTACCAAACAACTGGAAGTGAAGCTGTGGCTCAAGTGGCAGAGCACTTTCCTTGACCACAAAAGCCCAGGGACAGCACCTAGGCCCTGAGTTCAAGCTCCAGGACTGGCACAAATAAAGAAAGAAAGAGAGAAGAATCAGTTTGAACACCTTACAATTACACAGCCACCTTGTAAGGTAGAAAGATTTGGGAGGGACCAGATTATTTTGTGGGGCTAGAATAGGGAGATGATTTATAGACATGTGATCTATGAGATTCCTTCTAGACATCCAAGAAAACACTTTGGAAGATGAGATTGGCCGTGGTAATAGTGTTTTCACTGTTACATTGAGGAACTAGGGAAAATGACTAAAGAAATTCTGAAAGCAAGTTTTCATGTGAAAGAAGCCGAGCGAGACACAGCGTGGCAGCTACAACGAATGCCACATTAAGGAAGGTTTGTTTTGTTTGGAAAAGGAACATTGGATGGCAGAGGAAAGGAAGAGACTGAAGTACATTTATTTCTATGAAGGGAGAGATGTCATCCTACAAGACATAGGAGGAAAGATCCAGAATTGAATGGAAGGCTGGTTTATGGAAGGATAAGGGACTGTACCCATAACAAAGGAAGTAGGGAAAAAAGTGTGGATATGTGTACTTGTGTGTATACACACAAATATATACACACATATATACACATACATTTGTACACACATGTATGTGTATGTGTGTGTGTGTATACTTTTGTAGATTTGGAGCTAGGAAGATGAGGGATCCCATCTCATTTCTGTATGTTCAAGAATGATGAGATCAGGTCACCAACCAATAGTGGGGGGCAGGACAGAGCAGGGTAGTATAGTTTTTGAGGAAAAACTTGGCTATGCATGTGAGAGACTGAAAATCTGAAGATACCATACAATATTGAACCATGTCACATGCAAACCCCAGAGCCATGATCATGGATTTAGAACGAAAACTGTCATCATGATTGGTTGTCCCCCTAGGGATGTTCCCAAAGTCTGGTTCCCACGTGAAGGCCTTGTGGCAGTCAGTCAACAATGACCGATGACTTTATTAGAGTGTCAGAGTGCACGTGTGTGCAGGATTGTAATTAGGAATCATAGGAGAATGGACATAAGGACAAGGGAATGTTGAATGGGGAAAAACAATAGGGTCAAGGGACCAAAGATCTCTAGAAAGACTTATTGATGAGAGAGTGCTTGACTAAGTGAATAGAAATCTACTGCTCGCCTGTTAAAGTGCAAGCATGCTTGCACATCAACTCTGAAGATGCTGTTCTGATTTGATTGGTTTGGGATGGGAGCCTCTGTTTTAAAGAATCACTCGTGAGATTATAGGTGCAGCTCTGGATCAAGGCGTTGGATCAGTGCATATTGGATCAGTGCATATGGCTGAGTCTTCTAGGATTACAGGCATGAGCCACAGCACTCTGCTTACCTACTCGTGCTTTTCAATCTGTAAAGATGAGTGAAAGTTATAATAGGAAATTTATATGAAGGGGAACTTTGGTGTGTCCTCTGAAGGAGGAGGTTGGATCAGCGCCTAGTGGTTAGCTAGGAAGGTGGGACTAGCTAGAAAGTGCTCTCTTCTGTTCCTGGTGCTTCTGGGATGGCCTGGGAGCGACCCCAGAGTGAGTGACAATCTCCTGGGTTGATCAGTGCCCACCGAGTTGCCTTTGAGCCTGACCAGAGTGAATATGAATGGGGACAAACTGCCAACCATCAATGTGAACACATCTCCTTGTTACAAATTGTCTCTCACCATGTCCATAGCTCCCACCTATTACAAACATTTCTTCTGGAGCTTTCTGAGCTTGTCATAGTCTGGGACAGTGTGTAGCATGACAAGACTCTGAGTTTAGCATGACCCTCTGTGGGAGTCCTGTCAACAAATTGGAGTCATAGGTCTCTCGAGTCATTCACAAATGGTTTCGAGTCATTCACGAATCCCCTCTCTCTCTTCATCATGAAGGAACAAAGGATACTTTTTTGTGTACATAGCCAAGAGTGTTAAGAGGACACAATGACATTTCCTATTATTCACTTCTGCTCATCTTTACAGGATCAAAAGGATGAATAGGTAGGCTGAATGCTGTGGCTCATGGCTGTAGTCCTAACTACTCAAAAGGCCAAGATCAAGATCAGGAGGATTATGGTTTGAGACCAACCTGTGCAAAAATTTAGCAAAAGTTCATCTCAGCAAATAAAAAGCTAGGTGTGGCTATTCTCGCCATCTAGGAGATAAACAATGAGGGATTGTGCTTCGAGACCAGCCAGGGCAAAAAGACTCCATCTCAAATTGATGGCTGGGTATGGTGGCATGGGCCTGCAATCTGGGTACAGAGGAAGCACAATGGTGGCGCACAGCAGAGTTCCTGTCGCATCCAGCCACTTTGGAAAGCATAAATAGGAGGACTACAGTCCAGACTAGCCAGGGCAAGAAGGAAAATTATATTCAAAAGTGTCAAAAAAAAAAGGAGTAGGCACATGATTCAAGTGGCCTGCTGAGCAAGTGGAAGACCCTGAGTTCAAATTCTGTTACTCTCAAACAAGTAGACAAACATTAAACCACCACAAACAAATAAGCAAAGGAAAAAACAGAAGTGGAACTGTGCACAAGTGGTAGAGTATTAGCCTTGAGCAAAGAAAAGCTCAGGGACAATGCCCAGGCCCTGAGTTCAAACCTAAGCCTGGTACAAAAAAAAAAAAGAGGTGAAAAATGATCAAATAATGTCCAAAGGAGTATGTTTGAATGTAACCACAGTAAATATGGTCACTGGAACAATAATCCTAACTGTTAACATAAGTACATTTTCATTGTTACAAACATTTGGTTTAATTTAATCCCTAGAATATATTACTGCCAAAGAAAATCTCATTGACAAGAGCTAATGCATGGGTTACTCTTAAAGCTATCCCCTTTTAACTGCTGACTTACTGGTAGTGGTTACCACAGAATAGGACTCTTTTTATTACCACAGTCGTCAATCTCTGTGAAGTTCAAGGGTATTTGCTTGTAGTCACTCTGGCTTATTTCTTTGCTGGTCACAATGCACATGTGTGAACAAGAGCAGAGCTTTAGGGATGCCACATTTCCATCAGATGATAGAGTGACTATGATTGGATCCAGGAAAGAGTTTGGCTGGGCTTCTAATTCAGTATATATCCTATCAATGCCAATAGACAACAGAAATATAGTGAATTCTCTTTCAAATGCTTTTGCCTGAACAGCTTTCTTGGAAGTGCTGAAGTTCCTCTAACTCCTCAGGTGTTCAGGTTTGCAAACAGAACCATGACAGAAACATAATCTTTGAAAGCATTGCAAGAACACCTCCAAATCTAGCACTTACGTGAAATAATGGCCTCTAATGGGAAGACTTTTGGACAGAAAAAAGAGATTCAGAAAATATAGGTAGAACCCCAGTCCAAATGAAAATCTAACTTGCTAACTAGTGCAGGGAGCGAGATCTAGTCTGTTCAGATCTAGTCTGTTCTCCATTCAAATAATGTCCCCTAGGATTCCTGAGGAAAGGAACAAAGCAGAGACCCTGTCAGGGAAGATTATTTGTTCTAGGCAATGTAGCTTTCTTTGGAGAAGGATTTCTGCTATCCAAAAACACTAGAACTATTTGATTAGAAATGCTCTTTAAGTATTTTGCCCTGAATTTCACTTAAGGATGAATATTCTGAATTGACAACAGTGGTTTCTAAGCTCTTGGATTAGGCATCATAATCAGTAAACACATTTTTGTCATGCACTTCCAAAGTTTATGAGGTTTATGAACTACATGTGTTTTGTTAGAAAGCAGATAGATCGCTTATAAAACATTTCTGTCAAAATGGAAATCTCAAAAGCAATTATGAAACTTGAAAGGTAAAACACTAATTTACCTTAAACATTAAACAGTTAAAACATTTCATTATCAATATAATTCTTTTATTGCCTAATGTTATTAATATTACCACTAAAACTTTCAGTGAAGGAAATGCTATTTAATTATATTGTAGCTGATTGGTTGGCCATTGTAAGATTACTGTGTAGATTTGTTAATAGTCCTTCCTTCCTTCTTTTTCTTCTTTTTTCTTTTTGCCAGTCCTGGAACTTGAACTCAGGGCCTGGGCACTGTCCCTGAGCTTCTTTTGCTCAAGGCTAGCATTCTACCACTTGAGCCACAGCGCTATTTCTGGCTTTTCTGTTTATGTGGTACTGAGGAATCAAACTCAGGGCTTCATGCATGCGAGGCAAGCACTCTACCACTAAGCCACCTCCCAGCCCCTTCCTTTTTTTTTCTTTCTCCTTCCTTCTCTCTGTTTTCCTTCCTTCCCTCCTTCCTTCCTTTTCTTCCTTCTTCCCCTCCTCCTTCCCCCTCTTTTTCTTTCTTTCTTTGTTCTCCCCCCACCCCTCCCAGACTTGCCTAGTATTCTCCTATCTCAGGTTCCAGGGTACTGGGATTATAGGCATGTGCTACCACATCTGACTATAATGGTTAACTTTCTGCTACCACAGCAGGGTGCACAGATTTTAAATATTAACAATGCTTTCTGTCACGATCTGCAAACAAAAATTAAATGAACAGTCTGTAGTTGTAGGATTTCTGATTAATAGATTTACAAGATATTAAAAGATAATTCAAGGTTGGCACTGTTGGCTCACACCTGTAATCCTAGCTACTCAGAAGCCTGTGATTTGAGGATCATGGTTTGAAGCCAGGAAAATCCATGAAACTCTTAACCCCATTAACTACCAAAAAGCTAAAAGTGGAGCTGTGTCTCAAGTGGTAGAGTGCCAGACTTAGGCAAAAAAGCTAAGGGACAGAGCCTAGGCCCTAGATTTAAGCCCTGACTCCTCCATCCCCAATTTTCTTTCTTTCTTTCTTGTTTTTTTTTTTAGAGTTTTAAATTTCAGACAAAATAACTGGCTCTGCTTGGTTTAAGCAGAAAAGTTTTACTGAGCTAGGCACTGGCAGCTCACTGTTGCAATCCTAGCTACTCAAGAGGCTGAGATCTAAGGACTGGTGTTTGAAGCCAGCCCTAGCAGGAAACTTCATGTGACTCTTATCTCCAAATTAGCCTCCCTTAAAAAAAGAAAAAGCTGGAAGTGGAGCTCAAGTAGAGTGGCAGCCTTGAGCAGAAAAGCTGAGGGATAGTGCTCAGTCCCTGATTTCAAGGCCTATTGCTGGCATGTGCACCTGTGCATGCACATTCGCGCACGTGCACACACACACACAGAGTTTTACTAAAAGATATTAGACCAGGGGCTGGGAAGGTGGCTCAGTGGTAGAGCGCTTGCCTTGCATGCCTGAGGCCCTGGGTTCGATTCCTCAGCACCACATAAGCAAAAAG
>NW_012267246.1:9908782-9915404 GCF_000151885.1 Dipodomys ordii | reverse complement strand
ATACAGTTGTGCCCCTCCAGGAAGGAGCCACAGTCCAAGCCAGGAAAGGTGGCTGGTGGCTGGGACTGGAATGGGTTTCTGAGAGTTCTGAACAGGAGGCATGCTGGTAGCAGGCTGCAGGATGGCACAGCAGGTGAGTGGCACGGTGGCTGGCAGGCAGGTGAAGAGGGCTGGAGGTGAGGGTTGGCTCCGGGTAAAGCAGAATCCATGAGCTGGAGTCACCGTCCTCATCCACCCAAGATGGAGAGAAGCTAGGGACAGGACTGAAGGGTCTGTAGACACGTTGGACCCACAGCTGTGAGCCAAAGGCTCCAAACACATCCAGAACCGAAACTCCACTGCACACTTTTGGCCCTGAAAAGAGGAGGCACCAGCTGTCACCAGCCCTTAGTCATTGGAGGAAAAGAACTGTCAATCTTGCTACCAGCCAAGACTCTGACCAGGCCATGGCTGATCCTGCCAGACAGGGCCAAATGGAAGCCACACTGCCTTTCATTCCTGGTGCACAGCAAACGACTCCAACACAGGTGCAGAGCAGGAATCATTTATGTTGTGCTCAGTGTGTTGCTTGGAAGATCTGGAAGGTCGCCTGAAAAGCCTCCACCAGCAGGGGGCCTCGTCCACAGACGCATTTGCCCGCTGGGCATCTGGGATGACCCAGCTCAAAGGCTGGGCACTCTTGGGGTCTGAGAAGCACCAGTGAGGGAACACAAAGCGGACAAATGTCCCAGGAATCCTAGAGAGAAACGGCAGCAACGTTTTGAGTGTGTTCTGGTCCTGGGGCTTGAACTCAGGACGAGAGTGCTGTTCCCAAGCTTTTCTGGTCAAGGCTAGTATTGTGCCACGTGATCCACAGCTCCACTTCTGGTTTTTGTTTTGGTGGTTAACTGGAGATAAGGGTCTCAAGGACTTTTCTGCCTGGGCTGGTTTTGAACCACAATCCTTAGATCTCAGCCTCCTGAGTAGCTAGGATTACAGGCAAGAGCCACCAGCACCGGGCTGCAAATTTTATTTTTCCTGTAGCTCCCATGAGAAAATTGAAGGAAGACAGATGGTTGAAAACATGCTGACTGCTAGAGGAAGCAACAGTTAACCTGTTGGATGGGTTGTCAAAGAGGAAGCATATGAGGATTGAAATGGGTCCAACATGAATTTGGGTGTTGTCTTGCTATACCTTTATTAGAGTTAACCATGGCATGTTGCTTTGTTGTGGGTTAAAACCACAACAGAAAGTTCATCCACTCCACCTGCTACTGATTAGATCACCTTGAAATTTTACTTAACTTTTAAATATTAGTTCAATGAAGGAAAACATGGCACTGAACTATTTATAGAACTCAAGTAATATGTGCAAAATGCCACAATAGTGCTTAATGCAGATAAGCACTTAATAAACAGTCCTTTTATTTGGAGTTATTATTATCATGGAAAGCATTAGGAAGAAGACTGAATCCAAGATGGCATTTGAAGGCTGAATGTGATTTTGATCAGAGAAAGTAGGTATGGGAGAAGAATTTCAGACTGATCAAAAAACATGTGAAAGGCGATTTTTGTTTCTACTTATAAGTGACATTAGCTTCTTCTGCCTTTGTTTTGGAACCCAGAGGGTTTCTTTTTTAAGTCAAAGGATTGAAAAAACACACACTCACACATAAAGAAACAGAAATTCACTAATAACACTCCACCACAGGTATTCTCAAGTCTAGACTTTCCACGATTTTTATAGACTAAATAATCTTCAATCTTTCCTTTCATAAATCACTGAAGCACCCTGCTGAAGAATATAAGTGTTCTTGAATAGAGGATAGTAAAGTCCCCTGGAGTAAAGTCCAAGAGAAAACTGAAATCTTTTTAAGCTTACGGTGTGGAAGAAGAGACAAAGGTCTCGAGTACTGGACTCAGGTTTCAAAACTATTGCAGAATCGGACCCAAAGCTCTGGTCTAATGGGAATTGGGAGACTGAACTGATAAAATGTGGTCTGAGCTATACCATCGGTGAAAGGCTGATATAAACATTATCATATCAAAAAAATGAACAAGGATAATGTCTATCTCATTTATTCTCTGGGTCAAAGACAAACATATATTCCTGGACAGTTCTCCCCAACAGGCCAGCATTGTCCCTATCTGCCATCCTTACTACATTTGTTCCAGCGTGTAGGAAAATAATGGTAGAATAATGAACACAGAATTGGTTATTACACGGGAACATCTGACAAAAAGAAATATACATTTATTCTGGGAACATATTATCTCCAAATACATTTAAATGTGATTGCCACAAAGAATCTTACTGAAAGTAAACCTAAAACTTTAAATTCTAAAATACAGGAAAGCCAGGTCTGGTGGCTCACACCTGTAATTCTGTCTACTCAGGAGGCTGAGATCTGAGGATCACAGTTTGAAGCCAGCCTGGGCAAGAAAACCCATGAGACTCTTCTCTCTAGTTAAAAACTAAAAGAGCCAGAAGTAGAGCTGTGGTTGAACTTGTAGAGTGCTTGCCTTGAGCACAAATGCTTAGAGACAGAACCCCAGCCTTGAGTTCAAGCCCCAGGACCAGCATAAACACACAAAATAAAATAAAATACAGAAAAACAATATATTTGACCAATGGTAGGAAGATAGAAAACCAAGGTTAGATCTCTAGGAACTTCAAATAATAAAGCTGTCAACAAAAGAAATGTTTAGCTGAGGTCTGGTGGCTTAATTTGTAATCTTAGCTTCTTAAAATCTGGAGGATTGAACTTCAAGACCAGTCTGGAGAGAAAATCTCTGTGATTCTATCTCCAAAATAGACAATAAAAAAGCTGAGATGCAAGTGTGTCTCAAGTAATAGAGTGCCAGCCAGCATAGTGAGCAAGCTGAGTAAGCACAGGTCCTGAGTTCAAATCTTGGCACTAGCATGAAAGAAAAAGAAAACAAAGAAAGAAAGAGAGAGAGAGAGAGAGAGAGAGAGAGAGAATACATTTAAAATATTTCACAATTTAACCTTGGGAAAAATAAGAAGAAAATACAGCACTATGAAATAAGAATTGGAGGCCAGATACAGTGTCCACACTTGTAACACCAAAGATTCTAGAGTCTAGAGGCAGGGGTTAAGAGGATCATAGTTTGAGGCCAGCTCAGGCAAAAACTTGTGGAGACTTCATCTTGACTAAAAAGATGGGTATGGTGATTTATACTTGTAATCCCAAAGTCAGTGAGGTATGTTAGGAAGTTTGTGGTCTGAGACCAGCTAGGGTAAAATCATGATGTGCTACCTGAAAAATAGAGAAAGCAAAACATTATTGGGGGTGTGGCTTAAGTGGTAGAGCACCTGCCTAGCAAGTATGTGACCCTGAGTTCAAAACCCCAGTATTGCCAATAAAGATAATTATTACAATCAAGTACAAATTATATAAATTAAGAAATTTAAACAAAATTTTAACTGGTAGGTAAAATAGCTTATTAGACACAACTACAGAGAGATTTGGAGAACCTGAGTGTAAAGTGATGGAATTATTCAAGATTAAGTATAAAGGGATCATAAAGAGAATTAATGAACAAGAAGTGAAAAAATGGAAGACAGAGCCAGACAAGCCATCGAATACATCTAATCACAGAATACCTCTAATCATAGAACAAGGACAGTGAGTTGAAAGTCTGAATCAGTGTTAAAAAGATAATGGCTGAGCTTTTTTTTTCTAAGGTGGATTAAAACAACAAGCCTCACATTTAGGAAGTACAACACCACCTGAGCGAGCTGTTGATTAGCAGTGGGAACAAGAGAAGAACACAAAGGTCCCCTTAAGGAGTTTGCAGTTTAAGAAGAGAGAGAATCAGAGCTATGGAAAAACCCAGCATGGATCAGACACCTGATCCATGGCTCACGCCTGTTTCTAGCTACTCCAGAGGCTGAGATCTGAGGATCAAGGTTTGACACCACTTCGGGCAGGAAAGTCCCTGAGACTTTTATCTCCAGTTAACCACGCCAAACTTGGGAAATGGAGCTGTGGCTCAAATAGATAGTACTGCCTTTGAGAGCGCGCGCACACACACACACACACACACACACACTAGCTCAAGGACAGTGCCCAGGCTGAGTTCAAGCCCCAGGACGGGGAGTAGGGGAGAGGGGCGGGGAACAACCCCCCCCCCCAAACAACTACAAAAACCAGCTTAGGAGGCAAAGATGCCAAAGGAGATTGGTGATGGGGTGGAAAGAATCACATCAACAGCTTA
The DNA here is from genome assembly GCF_000151885.1 of Dipodomys ordii. NCBI lineage: Eukaryota > Metazoa > Chordata > Mammalia > Rodentia > Heteromyidae > Dipodomys > Dipodomys ordii. The sequence goes on along the minus strand of NW_012267246.1, from coordinate 9,911,183 downwards.
TTGGGACAGGAAATGTTTGTGTTGAAGCTCAAAGGATGGGTAGACTGCATATGTGAAGAGATGCAGTCAATGCAATACTACCTGCTTTAGTTTCCTAAGGTACAGAATTCAGAATCACCCCGATCTTTTACTCTTCCAGAGAAAGTCCGAAGATGGTGCCTTTAATTCAAAGCCTTCCATGGTTTGTGTCCATCCCATTTATCCATCAAAGACTAGATTCTTCAAGCCTCTGGGGACCCTGTGCATCTCCATTCCTATTGCTGCTTCACTTTGAATTCAAGAGAAAATTCATCTTGTGTTTGTCTCTTGATTTCTCTTCGATTTTTCTTTTTACAGATAGGGTCTTGCTATGTAGATGAGGCTGGCATTGAACTCATGACTACAGATGTGTGCCACCACATCCCACTCTCTGCTAGTCTGGTTTTTTTATTTTTAAAAGTTATCTTTAATTATATAAAAGGTTTCAAGTCAACATGTCAGTTCACGAGTACAAAGAATCTTGATGAATGTCAACTCTTCCCTCACTCCCCATTTGCTTTAACCCTGCCCATCCTCTCCTTGAGTTTGGAATACTATTTTTTTTAATGTTTATAGAGCTTATTTGGAAAATGTACTATTAAAACCTAGTATACAGTCAGATCATCCCATTTCCTAAAACACTTGGGGTCCCAATATTATCATTGGCCAGCCTTCTAGAACATCCACGGTAGCCCACAAAACAGATAATTCAATAGATCTGTTCCTTTAGTTCCTTCTGGGTGCAATCGATCCACTATAGACATTGTTTCTTTTCAAATCCCAGAACTGTGCTGTGCTTCCTTGTCTTTGTTTTTGAAAAGATTAGGAAACATTTGCTATGGGATGAGCATCATTATTTAACAAAGAGAGAGAGAGAGAGAGAGAGAGAGAGAGAGAGAGAGACAGAGAGACAGAGAGAGACAGAGACAGAGAGAGAGGAGAGAGAGCACACACAAGCGAGCAAGCGTTACCTCAATAGTTGTGTTTCTGGAAAAAGTAAGTATAAATCAAACTTTTGGAAGTCAAATCATATTTTAAATGTCCCAGAGGACTCATTCTTTAATAAAATAGCATGGAGCGAATAATTGTATTGTGATGTGGCTTTTCATAAACCGGGACACACCTGTCTCACACCCAGGCATGGTTAGAGAACTTCGCTGCACAAAGGAGTTTGAAGGCTGCTGGGTTCTGCCTTTGACCCTGGTCAAAAGAAGGAAGGGTCAGGCTCTTGTGTCTTTGGAAGCCAGCTCAGCACAGATCCTATCGTCTGTGCTTCAAAAAGACTGGAGCTTAACCCTAGCTACTCAGGAAGCTGAGATCTGAGGATTGAGATTCAAAGCCAGTCCAGCCAGGAAAATCTGTGAGACTATCTCCAGATAACCAGTAAAACACTGGCTGTGGCTCAAGTGGTAGAGCACCAGCCTTGAGAGAAAAAGCTTAAAAGGCAGTGTCCTGGCCCCGAGTCCAGCCTTTGGTACTTATGAATGCTCACACACACACACACACACACACACACACACACACACATCCTCCCACACATACACACAAAGCCTTATCCTTTACGTCAAATTACAAAATGTTGGAGCTTTAGCCTCTAAATAGTGTCATTTATTTAATTTCTACTATAGGAGATACTCGGTATACATTACACAAATCTCTGAAGGGAAGCAGCTGATAGAAGGCCGGTATTGGGGTTTGAACCCCCAGTGGTTTGATTCTTAAGGTTTTAGCATCCTATCTGGCTATCCCAATGGGTAGCAAGAAATCTGAATGCTTCCATGTTTTCTAACCAGGGCAAGGATGTCTTTTCTTCTTTTCTTTTTCTTTTGCATATCCATTCCATTCAGGAAGGAAAGACTGTTTCCACCAGGTGAATGAAAATGACCAATGCTAAATTCAAGATCTGATCTTCAAGATGCTCTAAAAAAGAAGGAAGGTGTGTGAACAGAAACGTCCCTTGGGAAGAGAAATGCATGCTGTGGATAGAGAGGGTCAGCACTGGGCGCCCGGGCAGGCCAGGGGCCTCGATTACTCTAGAAAGGTCCAGGGACTGGGTCAGAGGTAATGTGACAGGACAGGACACATAGCATTTATGGACTTGTATGCTAGTACTGGGGCTCGAACTCGGGGTCTGGAGCTCTACGGGTCGCACCACCCCTCCACTTCCGAGGTGCAACTTTTCAAATCCACAGGATCCCCCACACAACCGCCCCAAAGCAGGGAGCTGGGCATGAGCTGAGGCCCGCACGAGGGGCCTGGGCCTCATTGCAGGCCTCCCGGATCCGAACCTGCATCCTCACCATCTCCAGAGGCACGCACGCGCGAGCACGCTTAAAACCCGGGCGCCTTCCCCGAGCGTCCAAGCGCCGGGCAAGGGGTCCAA
>NW_012267246.1:9903136-9908472 GCF_000151885.1 Dipodomys ordii | reverse complement strand
GCGGGGCGCCCGTTCCCGCACCCTGGCCCCCCACCCCCGCGGCCCCGTTCGCTACGTGGGAGGGAGCGAGCGTCGCCCCACCCCGCGTCCCGTGATCCCCGTGGGCTGCAGAGATCGGAGGATTACGATCCTGGAGCTGGGAGGGGCCTCGGAGGTTTAGATTACAAATCGACTATTTAACTCTATCACCATCATCATCACCACCATCCTCACCCTCGCCCTCGCCAGGGAAGCCCGGGGACCCCGCCTCTCCCAGCCCCCGCCCTTGACGATCGTTTCTAGAGTCGGGGTGTGTGCGGGTGTGTGGAGAGCTGGGTCGTTCCCCCCGAGTGATGCGCTAAGGCATCTGCGCCCGAAAATGCCATTTACAGAAAAAAAAAAAAAAATACCGGGCGAGGTTTACAAGGTGGAGGAGGAAACGGGGTGGAAAACGCGCGCCGGGCCGGGCGGCGCGGTGGATTTCGCCCAAAGAGGAGAGCGCGAGGGTCGGGGGGGTCTGTCTCGGGGTGTCCGCGCCGCCTAGTGCGCCCCACCCTCCGCTGCTTTTCTGGGCCCAGCGCGGGCGCGGAGGGACGGGGGTGCCGCGTGTGCATAGGAGTGTGTGCGGTCCTGCGGAAGATCTGCGGCCCTGACACGCGGACGCTCACGCGTGTGTGTTGGGTGTGCGTCGCGGCTCCTGGGGGGGGTAGTGGTTCAAACTTTGATGAGCGTGTGCGTGTGCGGTGCGCGCGTGTTTCCCCTCGCCCGCCGCGTGCACGCGCGCGCGCGGGGCTCAGTCGTCCTATAGAGCCGTGATAAATATCCCTGTTGATCACTTGATTGATTACCTCCCCGAAAGGTCACGCGGGCGCGCAGTAATTTCCTTTCGCCTCGGGCTCTCTTTTCACTTTTCCTCCCGCGCGGCGGCTCCGGGGACGCGGGATCTTGATTATTTATTTATTTATTTGTAAATTTTAACCCCTCAATGCCACCCCCTCCCGAAAAGCGATGCCGACGAGAAAAATCGAATAAGATCAACTCGAGCCACCCCCCTCTCGCAGCGCCCCCCCCCCCGCCTCCAGCCCTTTCCTCCTCCCCTGCCGCGGAGGCCCGGCCTCCCCGACTCCCGCGCGCGTCGTCCCCAGGGTCCGCGGTTCGTGTCTTCGGCTCCCCCCCCTCCCTTCATTCCTCTCCCGAGGACTGAACATTCGGATGTAAACCATCAGACGAGCTATTCATTTAGCCAGGCTACCCCGGGGTCCTGAACTCAATTAATTCCTAATAATGAGGCCCCCACGGGGCCCGGCGCGGGCTCCCGGCCTCTCCCCGGCCGCCACGCCGCGGGGGTCGGCGTGTCGGGAGACCGTGTGCCTTTTGCAAGCGATCTCCAGCAATGAATGGAAACCGTTTCCATTTGGGGCTAATTGAGCCCTCCCCCCCCCCACTCCCCGCCTCGGCCCCGGCCCAAGTCTGGAGCCCCAGGGACTGACTCGGGGGAAGGGCGCGGCTCATTCCCACCCGGGGAAGACATGGGCGAGTTTTCTTCCCGGCGCCGGATACCTGGGATTCATCACGGCATTAACAGTGATTAAATGCATCTCGCCGGCCAATTCATCGAGCCAGGTTGCCATTCAGTGGCGCCACGTCAAGTTCACTGCACCCGATTATCGGTGTGCAAGGCCAAGGAACCCCCCACCCGGCCCCACCCCGGCCCCGCCAGCGCGCGCCCCGCGCCCCGGACGTGGGGCGTCTCCAGCCCAGACTGCGGAGGCAGCGTCCTGGACTGGGGAGGGGGGGATTGTCTTGCTCTAGCTTCCGATTCCCCCCCCCCACAGCAATCCCCCTCTTCCCCCCACTTCCTCGTCCCAGAACCAAGGCCAAACCCATGGCAGAAACCAGCAAAGCCACGCTGCGAGGACACGCATCGATTGTTGTGGTGTGTTGTTTTCCTCTCCCCACCAGGCAAAGCCGTTGGGGACGGCTTTGGGGGGGAACTCGGGAGAACGTGAGAACCCCCCACGCGAAACGAATTCCCGCGCCGGCGTGTGGGAGGCCTTCTTCCAGATCTTGGAGTGCGGGGCAGGGGTGGGGGGCGCTCAGACGTCCCCGTGCGGGCTGTCCCGCAACCTCGGGGAGGGGCCATCACCTGCTCGTCTCCCACGGGTGGGATCTGGGACAGGTGGCGGGGACGGGGCCCCTGCGGGTCCCGCGTGAGCCCCGGGGCCTGCGTCCTCCCACGCTCCGCACACGCGCTAGCCACTGAGCTCTCCGGGGGACCAGGGCCGAGCGCCAAGACAGGCCCGAAGAGAAGAAAGGGAGAGGCCAGGAGAGACTCAGCTTTGAAGTTGGGGGAAAAGAGAAAAGTGGACGGTGTGGTGAACACGTTTGCTTCTCCCGAGAATCACTTCCCCGCACGCACGAAGAACGCCTCGGCCTGCGGACGCCGAAGACGTTGTGTTTGTTATTTATTGCGATCAGAGAAAGTCTCATTCCCCACCTTCGTCTGGAAAGACCAGAACCCAGAGTGCGGGGGGGGGGGGCAGCTGCTCCCCACCACCCCCAGCCCCTCTTTCCTTCTCCAATAGAGGTGTGAGAGACCCGGGCCTTCACAGTTGCGGGTTCTTCCATCGACCTGATTGACTTCTATCTTCCACCCCACCTGCCCGCCCCTGTCAGTTCACCTCGTGGTTGGTAATTTCCTCCAGAAAAACAAGTCCACCTCCACCTGTAGGAGATTTTGCGTTTAATCCCAGGCATTCGTCACACCACCCCTTCTAGAAAATTCCTCTAAGCTCCTCTTCTCTCTGAAGAAACCCAGGTTACACAGATTCTCCCCTCTCCTCCCCCCAAAGAGGTGAGCAGAAGTAGCCACCCCGTCATTTGTTGTTGTTCTGTTTGTTTGTTTTTGTAAGCCCCTAGATTAAGGTGGGGAAATAAAATGGCCCAGACGAAACTCTCTCTCTGGTCCCGGGGTGTCAAATCCTGGTGGACCTCATCACCATTCAGAAGGACCAGCCCCGCAAGGTGAGGCTAGGCAGCTTTCCCCCCGGAGAGTTCTTAATGTCAACCAGAAGCAGCTGTACGAGCTTCCCGGCTAGCCCCGGTTTGTTTTCCTAGAGATTCTGCCTCCTTTCCAAAGCCTCGCTGGGCTCCCTTTCTTCTGACGACATTTACTAAGCGGAGGAAGTCACACCAGAGCCCGTGGCAGATTCACGCAGGAGGATTACCTCCCTCGGACCCTCGTGGGGACTCACACGCAGACTACGGGTGTCACAGGCCAGATCTGGGAGCACACCCAGACTCGTGCGCCCCGGGCGCCAGGAGCCAGCAGCATGCTAGTGAACACCCAGGTGTCTCGCTCATCTAGTTGGGGTGACCCGAGTTCCTGGTGCCCATGTGTGTGGCAGTTGTATCCCTTGTGTTCAGTGTCATTTCCTCCACTGCCTTCCCCCTTTCCCGCCTCACATTTCAAGGTTACACAACCCAGGGTCCCTCTTGGGAGCAGTAGCTTGGCTCTCCTGGGGCCAGTATCTTCCGGCGAAATGCCCCCGAATTACACAGCTGGAGGGAAAGGAAGATGGCAGGCATCTTTGCAGCGGGTGACTCCTTTAAACTCGGATTCTCGTAGGCACGGAAGCCTTTGGGGGTTAAGCTTGTTAATGCCCCTCTTCCATTCCTCCCTCCCCCAAGTCTTGGCTTTGCCAACCGATACCAACAGGTGCAGCTGGGTGTTTGCAGTGGTCTGCCTTCTCCTCTCTGATTCTAACTTAGGACCTGCTTGTCTCGGAGTACCAAGGATGTTTGCTTGCAGCACAGAGGCTGAAAAGATTGTAATGTTCTTTTATGGTGTCTGGCAGGATTTGCAACAGATATTAATGGAGACATAAATAGCACATGGAAGGTATTGAACAAAACTGTTTAATGCAAGGAGGGTTGTACCAAGAGGAAAAAACAATCTATAGGTAGAGTTCAGATTGATTCATACCTTGGGCACACCAAGCCCCCTGGGAGTTCCTCATTTGCTGCATGTCCACCTCATTGGTGAATCCTGTCATTAAAGCAATTTTCAACAAGGCATTTCTCCTGCTCTTCCTCCTCCCCCTTGTCCTTCTTTCTTTTCTCCACCTCTTCTTCCTTTTTTTTTGTTTGTTTCTGTGTGGGATTCCTCCCTCTTCCTCCTCCTTGTGACCCCAGAGGTTGGAGGTCTAAGCGAGTGAATAAAAATGGCAGGCCAGCCAGCTGCCGGGAGATGACCGGCTGGGGCGGTGGGGAGGCCGGAAGGTGACCGCCGACCCGAGGGAAGACAGGAGGTCTTAGATGTCAAATGCTCAGCCGCCAGTCACACCGGGGCATGGCGTGCTTGTTCTCACTTGGTGGGAAAAATAGGCTGTGAGAAGGTTCCAGCGACACCAGCAAGTATTTGGGATCGCCCCTAAAATGAAGAAAGACACATTTATTCCGCTTCCAACTCTGGAAGCGGAAGCCGCGATCATTTCAGTCGAAGGAGCAGCCGCAGCCAGCAGATTTCTCAAGTTCAAGAGGAGTCTCACTTTCTCCTGGATCATTCTCCCGGAGTCCAGCCCTTCTGGTTTTTTTTTTTTTAAGTAGGGAAGAAAAGATTTATTTTGAAGTTTTTTCCCCCTCCCCTCACTTTTAGTTTTCCCGTAGCTGGTGTAAAAAACATCTGACAATGTGTACTGAGCAAACACTAATAGTAGTTCTACTACAGGCTTATTGGTGATTCAACACAGACTCCATCCTCTGCCCAAGCCTTTTCATTTTTCTTTTTTTCTCCCCCCCTTTTTTTGGGGGGGGGGAGGCGAGGTGTCTGCTCCCCTCCAGCCCCACGCCGGCTCCCCGCCCCCCGCCGCCCTCCCCGCGGCTCCCTTTCTCCGCCTCCTCGGCGATTGCCATCTGACAAGATCTCCAAATCAAAGTGATAAATCGCTCCAAACTTTTTTTGGCGGCGCTGAGATGTTGGAGGGGCGTCCAGCGCGCATGTGCGAAGGTGTCCAAACTGACAATGCTGGAGAGATAGCGAGCGTGGATTGAGAGAAAGGGAGCGAGGGAGGGAGAGAGAGGGAAAGAGGGAAAGACGGAGGGAGTGCGTGAAAGTGTGTGTGTGTGTGTGCAAGAGAGAGAGAGAAGAGAGAGAGGAAAGAGGAGGGAGCGAGAGAGCAAAAGAAGGAAAAGATCCAAGAAAAAAAAAACACCCAACCACACAGCAGCGGCTGCAGGACTGGGCACAGCATGAGATCCAAAGGCAGGGCAAGGAAACTGGCCACAAGTAGGTGCAATATCCCTTTTCTATTGGCTTTCCCCCTCTCTGCCATCTTGCAGCTCTGTCTCCGGCCCTC
>NW_012267246.1:9882000-9899776 GCF_000151885.1 Dipodomys ordii | reverse complement strand
CTTCTCCTTCTCCTTCTTCTCCCCTCCCTCCTCCTCCTCCTCTTCCTTTGACATGACTTGAGCATAACCCCAGCTTAGGACTGCTTTGTTAGGCTTGGCACCTTCCATGGGTCTCCTGGCAGAACCATTTCGGTGCCCCCCCCCCACATCAACTCTAGAATCTGTGTTCAGGGGAAGGTTAATTGCGCTTTTCATTCTCCACTCACCCCCCACCAGGTGGGAAGGGACGGAGGACTCGCTGGCGAAGCTGCAAAGCTCCGTGTCCAGGTTTCTATCTCAAGAGACTGAGGAGACTTGGGTCTCAGAGTGAGGGTGTGTGTGTGTGTGTGAGAGAGAGTGAGTGTGTGTGACTAGCACAAACCAGCTCCCAGTCTTCCTCAGCCCAGGCCTCTCAGCGCTGGCCTCACCCAGCGAGACATTCAACATGTAGAGAACACTTATTCGATAGCCATTTAACACGTCACCCACAAAATTGTTTACTTTTTCTTTCTTTCTTTCCTTCTTTTCTTTGAAGAGGGCAGCAACGAGTTCTGTAGGCAGTTCCTTTCAAACATCGGAGTAGTTGGGAGTTTATTTTATAATTTTACTTTGGGAAATTGGGGCCAGCTTATCGGAGGCTGCAAGCCACGACGACCTAGCCCCTGGAAGGCCACAGTTGGGGATCCTTGGCTCTTTCCATCCCCCCTTCCCCCCCCCCCCCAAGAGGGCCAGAAGCCCTGATTGGCTGTCTCCCAGGAGCCTAGTTCAATCCCGGCATCTTCTGGCACCCGGACTCTGCCAGAAGCAGGCCACAGACTTGACTTTTCTGTCTGTAGCCATTCCCAAAGTGCTGGCCCTTGGGGGGGGCGGAGGGGGGAGAGGGCATTGCCCTGATCCCTGGAGATGGGGGGAGAGATCCTACCCCTCTCAAAACTGCACAGGGCAGAGAAGTGGTCCTGGGACAAGGAGTGGGGGGGAGAGTTGGGGTAGGTGAGAGGTCCCAGACAGGAGGCAGGCAGTGCCCCCAAAGTGCTGCACCCCCTCTCTGAGACCTCAACATTCTCAGCTCTGGCTTGAAAGTTCCCTTCCACCCCGCCTCAGAGGGGCTGCGAGCTGGCCTGTCACTGGCTCGGGTTTGTACCAATGGTGTAAACACTTGCAAACCCACTCTCACACTCCTTCACCCTCTGGCAGGCCTTTTTGGAAGGCTCCAAGGTGTGTGTGTATGTGTGTGTATGTGTGTATGTCTGTGGGGGGTGATGGGCATTTGGGGACCCTCACCCTGACAGTGCACCCACTTTTTTTTCTGAGTAGTGGTTAACCCTTTCTCCACGGCAAGAAACGCTGTCTAGGCATTTTAGGCATTTCTGAAATAGTCGGGGGGGGGGGGAGTCTGCTTTTCTTGCTCTTGGGCGGCTCAGAATGAATCATTCGTTCCCTCCATCCACCCCCACTCCATCAGCCATCCTTCTCTTTCTAAAATTAGAGTGCCCCCTCCCCCACTTGCTCGGTGCTGAGTTTACCAGGGAATTCTCAAGGAACTTGGCTGAGCCTGGCGGACTAGTGCTAGGAAGAGGATCTAAGCAAATCTGACACCAACTAAGAGAGAAGGAGCAGGAAGAGAGAACTTCTCCCTCCAGAGCCTCTCCCCATCCCCAGGATTGAAATAATCCCCTAACCCTCCCCCCCCAAATGAAAAACGTATATCATTTTTGTTAATTCCTTTTGCCCACTTGCCATACAAGAAACTTCAGAGATGTTTCCACACAGGAAAGAAAACTGTTTACAAAACTCTTTCAAAGTGTGACATATTGCTCTAACTCAGAACTAAAAAGCTAAACACACTTTACCCTCCTTTGAAGTACCCTGGCGGGGCAGCTCATTTGAGTGCAGTTCAGTTATTGCTGAGGGCACAGCTAATGACTTCTACCTATTTAACTCAAGTAGGAGGGGAGAAAGGACTGAATTCCTTGTCCACCGGGTCCCTCTGGAGATTGGGCTCTGGCTCTTGGCCAGTTCTGTATAATGTCAACATTGAATATTTGAATTCCCAGACTCTATTTAACAAGTTTCTAAATAAATAAACTCATTGTGTGTCTGTGTTTAAAATTATTTCACCTCTTTCATAAAAGCTTATTACATTGGCCTTGCAAGTTAGCTTTTCTTTTTAAACAATAAACAAACAAACAGAACTTCAGGTATTTTAATAGCCAGGTCTCCACAATTATGAAGGCATTGCCAAACGATTCTCTCATGTGGAGGTGGATAGGAGCTCTTCTTTGATAGTGTAAATATATTTATATATTAACATATTGGTAAAGTAAAAAACAAGCTAAATGTGGGTGCCAGTGGCTCATGTCTGTCATCCTCACTACTACAGAGGCTGAGATCTAAGGATTGAGGCTCAAAGCTGGCCCAGACAAATATGTGAGGCTCCTCTGCAGTTAACCAGGAAAAAGCTGAAAGTGAGGGTGTGGCTCAAATGGTAGAGCACCAGTCACGATCAGAAAAGCCAAGCAACAGTGCAAGGCTCAGAATTCAAGCCATAGTACTGGCGTGCACCCTCCCAAACAACAACAACAACTACAACAGCAGCAACAACAATAACAGCAACAACAACAACAACTAAGCTAAGTTCAGAAAGTCAGTATCTAAAGGGAGACTTGACTGTATGTTTAATGCCTTTAGGTATTTGATAATTTTGTCTGGTCTTAAATAAATGCCTGTCTTGAGACCTTTCCTCACTTCCCACTGGCAGGTAGAGAAATCTCTAGGTGGACCTTCCTTTCTGGGTATTTCCTCCCCTTTTCTGTAAATTGGGTGGATATGTCCTCATATTTCAATTTGGTCAAAAGAAGCACATGACTCCCATGGCTTTACTAATTTCTTGGTATTTGGACACCCATACAGTGTTTTTATATAGATGGGAATGTAGCTGTTATAAGAAGCACACACACACATACACACACATTTAAAAAAGGCTGTTTCTAGTTCTTTTACAAGTGTGCACTCCATCTGGAGTTATTAGGGAGGAAAGTGGAATTTGCTCTAATTTATGTGTTCAAAGTACATTACTAAAAAGAATGGGATTTGAAAGGGCACATAGCAAAACCCTTAACATTTAGCTGGTAATGTGGAGAGCTCAAAGCCAAGAAAAAAATACCACCAACCCATGCAAACCCTGAAATAGATCGCAATGACCTCAGACATTTTCATTTTCAAAAATAATAGCCATGATTAAAATGGGGGGGGGAGTGTTTTACTTGGATCTATAATCTTTTGCATTATAAAAAGCTGTCTTGTGGTTAAAAAACTGCTTCATTATAGACTCAAAAAAAGGAAGAGAATTTTTAATCAAATTCCTGACTCTTCAAAAGTGCTTATTCTTAAATTACTTTTTATTTTGATTTTAGTTATTCTTATTCAATAACAAACAGACTTTTGGCTTGTAGATTCAGTCAAATCCGTGGCTCCTTACTTTTATAAAAACTTTAAGGGAGACATTTAAATATTTATTTGTTTGTTTGTGCTGGTACTGGGGCTTGATCAGTACCATGGTATTGTCCCTTAGCTTTTTTTGTTTTTTTCCTTTGTTGGTGGGGCTGGAATTCAGGGCCTGGGTGCTGTCCCTGAGCTCTTTCACTCAAGGCTAGCATTCTACCACTTTGAGCCACAGTGCTACTTTGGGAGTTTTGGTGGTTAATTGGAGATTAGAGTCTCAAGGACTTCTCTGCCCAGGCTGTCTTTGAACTGTGATCCTCAGATATCAGCTTTCCGAGTAGCTATGATTACAGGTGTGAACCACCAACACCTGGCTCCCTTAGCTTTTTTTTTTTTTTCCCCTCAAGGCTAGCACTCTATCATTTGAGCCATACCTCCACCTTTGGCTTTTTGCTGGTTAATTGGAGATAAGAGTCTCATAGACATTTCTGCTGGCTTTAAACCATAGTCCTCAGATCTCAGCTTCCTGAGTAGCTAAGATTACAGGCAAGGGTCACCAGTGCCCAACTGAGAAATTTATTGAGAAAGCAGATATTATTAATTCTCCTAGTAAACCTTGCCCATGGGCCAGTAACAAGAAAGACTAGAACTTTCTTAACCTTGTTAAGAACTTTTGGAGGCATTTATTTTATGTTTACATGAGAGTTGTTCAAATGATGAACTTACATAGAAAGCCTTTGTAGTTTTACACGAGTGGTCATGCAGTTCTGCTGGGTGCTAGGCCCTGGAATGGCAGGCCGTGGTTGAACTCTCACAAACATTTCAAAGGTGCACATTAGTGATTGATTGTGGTGTGATCCCTGATTTGAACAGCCAGGTTATCTTCAAGATGCTTCCTGTGAGGTGGCAATAATAATAACACTCCCCTACCTGTTTCTTTGCTGGTGAATGGGATAGGAATTCCACCCTCATTGGGTTTCTGTGAGAGTTCCTTGGAATAATGTGTACCAAATACCACTGCAGAGGAAATTACCCTCCCCCCTTCTTGTCCTGTGTTTTCATCCAGTGTCAGTTTTAGAAGTGCTTTTATAACTATAGCTTAACAAGTATTTTGTGTGTCTTCTTAATATCATGCCCTTGGATAAAAGGAAGTCATAATGAAAATTTGGGTATATTAAAACCAAAGTAGGCAATACAGTTATTTGGAAATTTTGAGAATAAGCTTGCTTATTATTTGTTTATTTTTGCAGGGAAGGGAGGGGGTTGTATAACCAAAGTGTTAATATTTCAGATTTCATCTTTCCTATATAGGTTTTGGAACAATACAGCTACACAGCTTAAATTTAGCTGTACTTATTCCTCAGTTGTCATCAGATACAAGCTCTCCCTTATGAAAATTTGACTTTTTTTTTTTTTTTGCCAGTCCTAGGGCTTGAACTCTGGGCCTGGGAACTATCCCTGAGCTTTTTTTGCTCAAAATTAGCACTCTACCATTTGAGCCACAGCACCACTTCTGGTTTTCCGTGATTATTTGGAGATAAGAGTCTTACAGACTTTCCTGCCCAGGCTGGCTTTGAATCATGAGTCTTAGATCTCAGCCTCCTGAGAAGCTAGAATTACAGGCATGAGCCACTGATGCTCAGCTGAAAATTTGACTTTTAATGGGGGAGAGGGGAGTTTGTCAATCATTTTACTACCCTAGCTTTGCTACTGCTTCCTAAATGATGGGTTAGGGTCCAGCAGACCTTGTAAACTAGTGTCCCTACAGGGATTCCCAGGTACAAAATGTATGTGAAGCAAAGTGCATGTATGTACTAACTTCTCTTATTCTAATTTCTTCTTACTTAGGGATTTTTTTTTTCTTTTGGCACCTAGCCCTGGGATTCTGGAATGAGAGGGAATGTGAGAACAGCACAGCTGGCAGCTCCAGCTTTCTCTCAGCTGCTTCATTAAGGGGGACCTGTGCTCTAAATCGCAGTTCAGTAATATTATTATTATTTTTTGGGCCAGTCCTGGGGTTTGAACTCAGGGTGCTGACTTGCCCAATGTTAGTACTCTATCACTTGGGATACAGCTCTACTTCTGACTTTTTAGCATTTAAATGGAGACAAGAGTCTCAAGGACCTTCCTGCCCAGACTGGCAATCCTCAGATCTCAACTTCTTAAATAGCTAGGATTACAGGCATGCACCACGGAAGCCTGGCTTAATTTGGATTTTTATGTGAATTATCTACTTTAAATGCTATTTCAGTTGAAAAAAAAAACCCAGTACAATCCCACCCCATAGTTCATGGACACTGGGTTTGCAGTGACCAGGCTAAGCTGATTTCTAAGTCTCCTTTAAACTTCCAACATTTTATATTGTATTTAAAAATTGGTGTCTTCCCTCATCCTAGAATGAATGTGTGTATGTGTGTGTGTGTGTGTGTGTGTGTTTGTCTGTGTGTGTTTTGAAAGGTGGAAACAATTATTATAGAATCTGATAGCTGACCATTTATCTGGAAAAATAGTCTTTAACAGCCATGTTGTGTCTTTCTCTCCCTCCATGCTGCTCATTAATTGGCTTAAAAAAATAAACGGAAACATCCCCTCCTCCCTTCATTGCCATGGGCTGCCCATCCTTCTTATTTCATACTCAAGCCAATTCTTTGAATTGTGAGCTAAGGATGGGGCAGTAAATCATTAGAAGATAGTTGTCTGTGGTTTTCCACAGTGGGAGAAGGAGCCATTTGGCTACTGTGGGTATCTGGAAAAAATATTGGCTTCTGTCCTCTAAGGAAGGTTCAGCGGTCATGGCCTGCCTGTCCATAGCCGAAGAGCACAATGGATTCTAAAGACTCCATCTGAAATGGAGAAATTCATTTTTAAGGGATGACTATTATTTGACAAGAGCAGCGATCCTAGCAGGAAGGCCATATATGTTGGGAATAAACTTGAGAATAAACACATTCTGTTCTGTTGATGATGGGGGGCGGGCTAGATTTCTAGCAGAGGTAGTAGGTTAATAACAAGTAAAATTAAATCCTGAGGATTATAAGGGTAGGATGTGATGATAGAATGCCAATGTAATGAACTTTCTCAATTTATGGATTGAGTGACTTGTCTAAATCATTGCTATGATAGGGGGTTTCATCAACAAATATTACTACAAATTAGTATGGTTGAGGGCATTATCAGATAATGTGATGGATAGAAAAGGATTTACAGGAGTGATGAACCATGATTATAAAGAGTAATAATGCATTATCAAATAGTTGGCTTCCAGTTTTTGTACCTTAGCCTAGTTGTTTGTGGAGGGTCCTCCCCCGCTCTGCCTCTGTCTTTGGTGTCCATTCTGGGGCTTAAACTTAGGGCCTGGACATTGTATTTTAGCTTTTTTGTTCAAGTCTGGTGCTCTATTTCTTGAGCCACACCTTCCACCCTTGGCTGAAATGAAGGCAAACCATTTAACTTTTCCCAGCTTCCTTTCTTATGGATGTGTGTGTGTGTGTGTGTGTGTGTGTGTGTGTGTGTGTGTGTGTATGATGTAACATGATGTTACTTAACATCATTTGAGAGTTGGTCAAGTACATTTAGAGTGCCTTAAATAGAAAGAGCCTTAAACGGTTAAAAAAAATTCATTAACTTCACCGGCTTCTTTTTGTCTTTACCCAAGATAAGCTCATCAGCTTAGCTTGTTTACTCATCCTATTCTTCTCATTCTCTTCCAAGCCCACCCCAGTTTATTCCATGCAGCCTTTGGTCATGAGGTTGTCACACAGTCTGTAAGTCAATCCATATTGTACTTTGGCCATCAACATCTAACTCCTTATGTGAGATTCCATTTAAATCCTTCCTTTCTTTATGATCACTCCTGGGGATATCATTTCTCTAAGTCATTTCATTTCAATTTCAATAGTTTGGAATTATCTACCATCGATCTGGCATTTCATAATACATTTCTTGTCTTAACTGTATAACATCATGTGTGTTTTTTTTTTCCTGGCAACTGTAAAACGTCACCGTGTATGTCTTGTTTTTCCTGCAAAACTCTTACAAGAGTGCATTTCTGCATTGTGCCTCGTTCTCCGCATTGCATCTGGCAGTTATCAATACAATTAGGTGATGGTGGTTTGTGATGGGCTTTGCTAGACTATGTGAACCCCCACAAATTCTTTGCCTGCAAAACCTGCCCAGTTAGGTAATGTCAGCACTAGAACTCTGGGACATCTGACACTTTAATTGCATACTAAATCCACAATTGGCCTATTTTGACAGTGATAAACCACCTGGAAAGAACATTTGGAACGTAGAGTATTATTCCCAATTTTCACCACTAATGTTCCTCGTTTTACCAGTGCAGGTATACCACATGGCTCTTCACTTAAATCACAAATTGTTATTGATCCACACTTGATCTTAAACTCAGCACTGGACCTGATTCTGGAGATTGTCAGAGGCTTCAAGGTCGAGGCGGTGAAACCGTTCAGGGACTCATATAATCCTTAGGGATCTAGGGGTATTCATTTTACAAAAGGAGTCGGAAGCCCAGTTTTCGCACAATCCTAATCCCAATTTAGGCACTGTTAATACACAGCACAACAATAAGAATCTTGCCATATATTTATACATATTTATGATATACACACATAGATGATTTTGTATATATGCACATGTATACATAGATATGATATAAATCAAACATATACATGTTTATTTACATGATATAAATAATTTATATATACATATTTATATGATTTATGTGTACATACATGATATATATGTATGTTGACTGGAATCTTGTTTTACTGAGATTGAATTAACCCCACTTACTCAACTCTGTCCCTTTAATTGAAGGACAAATGGAGACTTCTCCCTCTCTTCATCTTCACTCCCAATTTCTCACCAGATTCTTCACTCTCAAATCTTTCATCTCTATGGGGAAAATAAATTTATTTGTGCATTGGATGACTGTCCTCAAGTCCTGAACCACTGCAGGCTTTCAGTGCTGATGGTTTTCTTTCATCAGCCCAGTCAGACAGGACTTTTCATTCTGCTCTTAGAACTTAAATCAGAGCCTATGTATTTATTTATTTCTGTACTGGGGGTTGAACTCAGGGCCTTGCACTTGCTAGGCAGGCATTTGATCAGTTGACTTACATCCCAGCCTTTTTTGTTCTCTAGTTATCTTTTTGTATAGAGTTTTGGGTTTTTGCCTTGAGCTGGCTTCTAACCATTATGTACCTTTTTATGTTTACTGCATAGCTGGGATTGCAAGCTTAAGCCACCATGCTTAATATATTTGTTGAGTAGGAGTATGCATGTCTTGCTGATCCTTTGCCTTGGCTGGTGTTAAATGGTGACACTTCCAATCTCTACTTTCCAAGTAGTTGGGATCACAGGTGTGACCACACCCAGCCCGAGCCCCTCATTTAAAATGAAGTTAGAGGGCTGGGAATGTGGCTTAATGGTAGTGTGCTTGCCTAGCATGCATGAAGCCCTGGGTTTGATTCCTTAGAACCACATAAATAGAAAAAGCTGGAAGTGGTGCTGTGGCTCAAGAGGTAGAGTGCTAGCCTTGAGCACTGAGAAGCTCAGAGACAGAGTCCCTGAGTTCAAATCCCATGACTAGCCCCGTTCCCCCCCACCCCAAAGAGGCTGGAGACTAAGAACCATGGTTTAAAAACAAAACAAAAAAAAACTTTGGTGCTGATTGTAGACTTCATGTTAGGTGAGAAGTATGAAATTAAGTGGTGATAAAATATTTCATGATAGGGCTGGGAAGGTGGCTCAGTGGTACAGTGCTTGCCTTGCATACATGAGGCCCTCGGTTCGATTTCATAGCACCACATAAGCAAAAAAGAAGAGGCTGTGGCTCAAGTGGTAGAGCACTAGCCTTGAGCTGAAGAGCTGAGGGACAGAGCCCAGCCCCAGAATTCAGGCCCCACGACCGGACCAAAAAAAAAATTTCATGGTAGAACAATAATAAAAATGAAAAACAGAATAACAAACATGTTTTCTGCTAGGGTCATGATTTATGTCACTCTTTTGGGTGTCAGATACCTGCAAGAATCCGATGAAAGGTTTGGAATCTCTTGACAGGAAGTACCATACACATAAGCACGTACAATTTTAGTGTTATAGACTCCTAAGTTTCAGGCTTCTTGGGCTTACATTGATGTTCAGACTTGATCTCTCTAGTATGTTTATTGCATAACATCTTAATGTGCATATAAATGTTTAAAAGTTATCTTAGAAATGTTTTTGTGAGTTCAACATTTATGTACAAAATATGATTTGAAACTACAAGAATGTATTGTGTAGAAAATGGAAGATTTTGCATTAATTCTTTCCTCCTTTCTTTTCTTTTTACTTCCTTCCTCTTTCTCTTTTTATTTCTCCCTTTATCTCTCTCCCTCCTTCTCTCCCTCCCTCTCTTCCTCCCTCCCTCCCTCTCTCCCTCCTTCCTTCCTGCCTTCCTTCCTTCCTGCCTTCCTTTCCTCTCTCCTTTCTTTCATTCTTTCTCTGACTCTCTTTTCTTTCTTTCCTTCCTTCCTTCCTTCCTTCGGCCTGTGCTCTCCGTTGGTGTTTTTTTTTTTTTCCCACTCAAGGATGGCACTTTACCACTTGAGCTCCATCCCTGGTTCGTTTATTGCTGGTTCATTGGAGATAAGAGTCTCACAGGTTTGTCTGCTCAGGCTGCCATCTCAAGGTGATCTTCAGATCTCAGCCCCACGAGCAGCTAGGATTGCAAGTGTGGGCCACTGGTGCCTGACACAACTTGCTTTTTCTATTTTCTTGCTTACTCTACACCTCAGACATTTCCTCTGGTTAGTATGTATTCAGTCTAACCCATGCTTTTAGAAGGCAGCTGTCAGTCCCTCTACCATTTGGATGGAACAGATTTGATTGAGCCTAGCCTCTACAGATGACATCTGGGTAGGTTCCAGGTTCTGAAACCCTAGGAAACGGTCCCCTAGCTAGGACTCCAAAGGACAGTGAGTGGGAATGGCTGCATTACAGAAGTCTTATAGTTCAGGGTGAGGTGTGAGGGCCTGGGAGGAGGCTGGAGGCTCCGGGAAGGTCTTCCCAGTTGGCCTCTGCCTTTCAGGACAGATCAGACCACAAGCATCTTTACCCCTGGAGGATCAAGGGCTTCAGTCTAAAGCCAAGGTACGGCTTCGTAAGATCCTCTGTGATGTACTCATGATAGGCCTTAGGCTCATTCAGATGATCTGGATTCATGTTTATTGTCCATTTCTGAGTTCTACTGCTGTCTGGAACAAGCTGTAGCCACACTCAATACACACAGGCCCAGCTGGATCAGCAAGTTGTCAGGGTTTCAAGGTTTTAGTATTGTTTTGTGATTTCCTTGTTTGTGTGGAACGTTCTTAACCACACTGCCCGATCTGGACTATATACACTTTAAAACAATGGATGCAACTAAATATATGCAGGAATTAGCCAAAGCAATTAAAATCATTTTTGATATCCTTTTAAAACACAACACACGATAATTTCTAACCTGTGGATCAGAAAGATAATTTTTTTTATAGGAAAATGTTTTGGCACTGGGTAACCAGAGTACCGGAAAACTTTCATAATGGAAACTATCTCTTAATTATAGCATAAAAATTTGACAATATAATGTTACCCACTAAAGCCCATCAGATGCAAACTTCCAGTTTTTGATTATAAGCTCTAAACCAGGATAGAGAGACTTCTGGAAAGTGCTTTTCTTTGGCAATGATGTTGCTGATTAAATATAAAAAATTCTGAAAAAATTAGTCCGGCCCATTTCTTTACACAGAAGGCTATAAAAAAAGCAATGGCTGGGTTTTACTTCTGTTAGGAATTATTTTTTTCATTGGATTATGTTAGATTAAAAATACCCTGGGAATTTTACATTGGATTTGAACAGACTGTACTCAAGGAATTAAAATTTAGTAATATAAATTTTCTTAATAAATCAATTTAGTTTGCAATTTTGATTCTTTAGGGTACAGTAGTATGGTATTTGTTCCAAATTAATATTTTTTTGATAGATGCATTAAATTTGTCTCATGGGGGTAATTTCTAGTTTCCATTTTTCAAAGTGTATTTAAAGTAAAGCAATTGAATTAATGCTGTGGTTTTTTGTTTGTTTGTTTTGTTTTTTGCCAGTACTAGGGCTTGAACTAGAGGCCACCTGTTTTTGCTTGGCTTTTCCTTTACAAGGTTGATGATCTACCATTTGAGCCATACCTCTCCTTCTAGCTTTTTGGTGGTTAATTGGAGATAAGAATGTTTCAGATTTATTCACTTGGACTAGCTTTGAACTGCAATCCTCAGATCTCAGCCTCCTGAAGCTAGGATTACAGGTGTGAGCCATCAGCAGCTGATTGAGTATATTGTTGTTGAGTGCCTAGAATACACAAGGCACAATGAACAAAATCCTAGAAACTCTGTTTCCTGAAAACATTGATTATCAACATTTGATAGACAGATTCATGCTCATGATCATGTGTTATAATAGAGACCAAATAACCATGTGCTTTTTTTTCTGGTTTTCAGTGACTACAAAATGGTTTCATAAGCTTGCAGTACTGTGTTCCATGGCTCTGTCTTCTTCAAATATTTTGTTAACATTGTGAGGCCACATGCCTGACAAGCTTCAGTGCCGTGTCATATGTCTGGGATCTTTCATTGGAAAATAACACCATTCTTCATTTCTCTTAATTCCTGTCAGATGTGGAGGCCTTGGCCTACTTCACTAAATGACTTGCATGTTAATGTGGATAAGATTTTGTTGTTGTTGAAGACTCTTGGGAACTCTTGCTCTTGGTAGCTATCACCCACTCATGCATTCAACAGCCATTTACCAGTCACTTGCAATTCTGGGAGTGCGGGGGGGGGTGCAGCAAGACGTAGGTAACATCCTGGCCAAGTTTCCTGGTCACATGGAACCACATGACATCTTCGAGTGGATGGATGTGTGGATTCCCAAACCTCCACACATGGTCTTGTGTTATGAAGGACGTAAAGAGAGTAACTTGCTAGAGAACAGAAAGATGACTGGAGGATCTTTCCGAGGAGGTGACATTTTAAGAGAGTTAAGTGAGAAGGACACTTGGAAAATGGCAGGCATTCCCATTTGCTTGATTCTCTAGTTTTTGGCAGAAGCAAACACCTGTAAATGTTACAGATAAAACTCATTTCAGCCAGGTACCTGTGGGTCATGCCTGTAATCTTAGCTAATCTTAGGAGGTTAGGAGGATTGTGGGCCAGAAAATCTTGGAGCTTCTTATCTCCAACGCACCACACAAGCCAGAAATGGAGCTGTGTGTAACTCAAAGAGTAGAGTGTCAGCCTTGAGTGATAAAACTAAAGAGCAGCACCTAGATCCTGAATAAAAGCCTCATTTTAGGTTTATGGAGTGCATTTACCATACCCATGTGCACATCTAATTCTACAGAGGAGGAATGAGGGCTTCCATGTCCGTGTGTCTTCTTTATAGATGGAGGAAGTCACACTTCTGTGTTTGATTTACACAGCAGCATCAGAAAAACATATTAAATTTCGGGACCCATCATTCAGTCCAGTTCAATGAGTATGTATTGAAGTATTTTTATATTAAGACACTCACAGCGAACACCACATTGAACACTGAGCATGAAAAGGGAAGTCAAACTTGTTTCCTGACCTTGAGGAACTAGAGTATGCTGGGAAGGGCGGACATATACACGTGATTTCATTCCTGCAGGATGAGGACAGAGCGAGGGTAACAGGCCTATTCCCACAAAACCACAGGGGTCTGAACAGTACTTTGTGACACACAGAATACTCTCATGTCACAACTCTTCTTGCGAAACAGTTCCTTCAACTACTTTCCCCTAGACTCAGAAAGAGATACTTCAAATGTTAAGACTGAAAGTTTAAGATTGTTTAAGCTGTGTGTGTGTGTGTGGTGTGTGCGTGCGAGTGTGTGTGTATGTGCGTGCTAATAGATAATGCCTGCCATCCAGGTTACTTGAGAAGCTGGCATTAGGTGCTGACAGTTCAAGGCCAACCTAGGGAAAAGAGTCTGGGAGACTCCTCTGAAGAGAGGGTTGGATGCTGTGGTGCATTCTGATTATCCTACTGGTGTCAGGAATCATGGCTTAAACACATGCCCAGGCAGGAAGCCTGATCCTATCTTAAAAATAATGAGCACACAAAAAAGGGGTGCTTGGGCTGCGAATGTGGCTTAGTGGTAGAGTGCTTGCCTAGCATGCATGAAGCCCTGGGTTTGATTCCTTAGAACCACATAAATAGAAAAAGCTGGAAGTGGTGCTGTGTCTCAAGTGGTAGAGTGCTAGCCTTGAAATTCAAGGACAGTGCCCAGGCCCTGAGTTCAAGCCCCAGGACTGGCAAACAAACAAACAAAAGAAGGAGGTGTTAGGTGCTGGTGGCTCACGCCTGCAATCCTAGCTACTCAGGAGGCTGAGACCTGAGGATCTCGGTTCAAAACCAGCCAGAGCAGGAAAGCCCATTGAGACATATCTCCAAGTAACCTCCAGAAGTGGTTCTGTGGCTCAAAGGGCTAGAGAGCTAGTCTTGAGCAAGAAGAGCTCAGGGACAGTGCTACAACTGACAAAGAAAATGACAGGGGCATGGCTCAGAGGTAAAAACATATTTTTTGCAAGTATGAGACTCTGGATTCAAACCCTAGCACTGCTAAAAAAATTTCACATGGATTGACTGTGTCCTAAGACATTTCTAAATTTATCTACTGAGCTTTCAGTAGAAAGGGAATTTGTGTGTGTGTGTGTATGTGTGTGTGTGTGTGTGTGTGTGTGTGTGTGTGTGTGTGTGTGTGTGCGGTGTATCCTGGGTCTTGAATTCAGGGCTTTAGTGGGTTTTTGGTGGCTAACTGGAGATAAAAATTTCATAGACTTTCCTGCCTGGGTTGGTTTCAAACTGTGATCCTCAGATGTCAGCCTCGTGAGTAGCTAGGCAGGTGTGAGCCACCAGCGCCCAGCAAATATAAGGGAATAAGATGCACAGTCAAGTAGTTCCATGTTTGCAAGGAAATGCTTATCGTAATAACCTAGTAAGGTGCAGGATGCATTTCTGGCATCTGTCCCTTAGCATGGGTCTGTGGATAGCAAAGAACTCTTCCATGCTCACCACTGGCGTATAGTTCTCTCCAATAGTTCTCTCGCCTTTCTCATCACTGGTCAAGAACATGTTTTGGAGGATGTCAAAAAGATTCCTCTGCCCCTCTGCCACTTGTAGCTCTGTACTGAAATTTTCATGATTTTCAAAGTTATGTATTCAGTTTTTTGCCCAACTGGAGATAATGTTACCTGGAGACTGACATAATCGTGGAGAAGTGGCTCATTTCTCAGGCCATGTGTGATTTTTGTTGTTTGTCAAACAGAAGTAATAAGATAAAAAACACACATGGCTTTTTTTTTTCCAATTCTTTCTGCCAACATCTTGTTGAGCCGTGTGCATGGGTCCAAGCCAATGTTCTAGCCATGAGGTTGGCATAGAAATCAGCACATCCAACATCTTGTTGCTGGGTACAGCCCGGAATCCTGGATGAAAACTACTCATTTGCCTAAATGAATATGATGTTAATCACTCAAGCATTCCGTCGATGAAATATTAAAATATGAGCACTGGGTGTTTGACTTAGGGAGCAGTATTGTATCTATGTTTCTTTGACTAAAAAGTACTTTGGGGAGATGGATCATAAAGCGGAAGGGAAATGTCAAGGTAAAAACATTATGGGAAGCTGGGCATTGGGGGCTAATGCCTTGTAATCCTAGCTACTCAGGAGGCTGGGATTTGAGGATTCAGGTTCAAAACCAGCCCGGGCAGGAAAGTTTGTGTGACTCTTATCTCCAGTTAACCATCAGAAAACCGGAAGTGGCACTGTGGCTCAAGTGCTAGAGCTCTCTCCTTGAGCGGAA
Source organism: Dipodomys ordii (assembly GCF_000151885.1). Taxonomy (NCBI): domain Eukaryota; kingdom Metazoa; phylum Chordata; class Mammalia; order Rodentia; family Heteromyidae; genus Dipodomys; species Dipodomys ordii. The sequence continues at coordinate 9,884,438 of NW_012267246.1, read as the reverse complement.
GAGCTCAGGGCCAACGCCCAGGCCCAGAGTTCAAGCCCCATGACCGACAAAACAAACCAACAAACACAAAAAACAAACAAAAGTTATGGAGCTAAGGTTTCACAAAGGCCCGAAGATCTGTCTGTCATATCTCTTCCTGCCCTTAAGTGGTGGTGATCTCAGTCACCAAGGTTTTGCCCTTAAGAAAAGAACATAGTCTACTACCCAGTGCAGTACAGCAGGTTGTGTCTTAGCCAATCTTCAGAGTGAATCTTTGGCATTGGCCAGGACCTGTGGACTGCCGGGGGCGGGGCGTAGAATGTCACTTGTTTCCATCCACCAGGCTCAGAATGAGTGGCCTGATGGCTCATCACATCTTGCTGCTCCTACATCACCATGACTCATAGCTTTCCTGAGGAGAATGTTCTCTGAAGTGTTTTAAGCCATCCCCACCTGTAAGATAGGTTGTTATTTTTTTCTTAGGTGTGATCATCTCAAAAATATAATTTTGGGCACCATGGGAATTTTTTTTGGGGGGGAGGGGAGGATGATGCTCTCCAGGGAGTTGAATCCTGACTTTCCTCATCCATATGATATCCTTTGGCAAGACACGAAACTCTGAACACTCTGCTGTGGCTTCAATGGAAATCATTTAGAACAAGAAGAAGTGACACTGGTGAAAATGATTGAGTATTCATTGCATGCCTGACTGTAGTCTATCCTCACACCCCAGAAGGGATATTTTTGCCTTGGTTTAAAGATGAAGGCTCTGGAGATTGCATCCCTTCCTCCCTTCATCCCTCCCTCCCTCCCTCCCTCTCTCTCTTCCTTCCTCCCTCCCTCTCCCTCCCTCCCTCCCTTCCTTCTTCTTTCCTCCCTTCCTTCTCTCTCTTTCTTTCTTTCTCTCTCTCTCTCGCTTTCTTTCTTTCTTTCTTCCTTGTACTAGAGCTTGAACTCAGGGCCTAAACACCACTGTCACTTAGCTTTTTTGCTCAAGGCTCTACCACTTCAACCATACTCTAATTTCTGCTTTTTGCTGGTTAATTGGAGATAAGGGTCTTATGGATGTGTCTTCCCAGGCTGGCTTTGAACTGTGATCCTTAGATCTTAGCCTCCCGACCAGCTAAGATTACAGGTGTGAGACACTGGTGACTGGCTGTGACATCTTTTTTTTTTTTTTTGATCATTTTGATCTGGTGGCTATTTCTAAGGAAATAAGAATGTTTTTCAGGTTTGACAACAACAACAACCTGAGCATGTGCGTTGTGAGACAGCACTGTCATATTACTAGCTGCTTTTGTCTTTTGTCTTTCTTTCTTTTTCTTTTTTTTTTGGGTCCGGTTGTGAGGGTATGAACTCTGGGCCTGATCGCTGTCCCTCAGCTCTTCAGCTCAAGGCTAGTGCTCTACCACTTGAGCCACAGCACCCCTGCCGGTTTTCTAGTGGTTTATTGGACTTTTCCTGCCCAGGCTGGCTTTGAACCTTGAACCTCAGATTTCAGTCTCCTGAGTAGCTAGAATAAAAGGTGTGAGCTTTTTTTTTCTGTTATAACATCTAATTCTTTTTTATTTTTTTTTATAAAGATACTGTACAGAGGGGTTACAGTTACATGAGTAAGGTAATGAAAGCATTTCCTCTTGAGCATTGTTATCCCTTCCTTTGTTTTTCCCCAGCCATCCCTTCCCTCCCCATGTCCCCAACTCCTCCACTCCAACTCCTCCCACTCCCCCCAAAGTTTTAGTGTTTGTTTTTAATATAGTGTCTTGTACATCTCTTGTTACAATGGGTCAGCCTGAATCCCTGTTTCAGCATTTTGTTATTTCCCCTCTTCTCCCCAAATTAGAGAAATGTATATACAAAATGCAGGGTACCGGAATCAAATACAGTGAAAACAGGGGTTATACCATGGGGGAAGAACATATGAAAGAAACAAAAGAAATCACATGGCATATTATAAGCACATTGGAAAAACAGCAACAAAGATAAACCCTCTTGTGTCTCTATCTTGAGGTTCATTTCGCTTAGCACCATCTTATATGGTCATATGTGCAATAGCTTTTGACCTTTTCTACTTGTCTGGTAAGGTTATCCTAGACATATACTAGTTATTGCAAATAAAGGAAACCATGGGATCTATGTTTCTTTGGTTCTGGCTTACTTCACTTAGTATAATTTTTTTCCATCTAACTTCTAATTCTAAGTATTTAAATACTATAACCTAAGTCACCTTCATTCTACTTCTGACACAAGATTATTAATGAAATCTGTAGCTTTCCAATTTATATTTTAATATTTACATGAATTTCTTCAATTCTAAAGAGTTTTCTTTATTCTTTTGATAATTTAGTGTATTCTTTTTTTTAATTTAATTTTATTTTATTTGTGAACATACTGTACAGAGGGGTTACAATTGCATGGGCAGCTCAAGGTGAGTGCTCTACCACTTGAGCCACAGCACC
>NW_012267246.1:9874709-9876244 GCF_000151885.1 Dipodomys ordii | reverse complement strand
GCTGAGGAATCGAACCCAGGGCCTCATGCATGCTAGGCAAGCGTTCTACCACTGAGCCACCTTCCCAGCCCCTGTCTTTTGTCTTTCTAGGATCCCCGCTATAAATCTTATTTCAACCTTCCCATATAAACTGAGTACTGGGAATTCTAGAGAAAGGTATGCAGACAAGCAAGCAGATGAAATCTTAAAAAAAGAGTAATAGATGTGTCTACCAGATAGAATAAAGCAAACAAACACAAAAACAGAAAAGTAGCTTTTTAGGCTCAGCTTAAACTATATTTAAGATAGTTTGGATGTGGAATGCTAGTATCCCTTATGCCTGGCTGGTTTTAATCAATGTTATTAGTCACACTCTTTCATATACACAAAAATTTATTACATAAACTCATTAGTTGTTGTTGGACTGTCTTGGTAGGTTCAGTTGCACCTGAGTGTACAAGGTGCTCACTAGAGCCGGGTGCTGGTGGCTCATGCTTGTAATCCTAGCAACTCAGGAGGCTAAGATCTGAGGATCACAGTTTGAAGTCAAGACAAGAAGGAAAGTCTGTGAGACTCTTATATCCAATTAATCACCAGAAAAGTGGAAGTGGTGCTGTGGCTCAAAGTGCTGGAGTGCTATCTTTGAGTGAAAAAGCTCAAAGACAGTGCCCAGGCCCTGAGTTCAAGCCCCATGACCGACAAAAAAAGTGCTCATTAGTTCCAGAGATTTAGCTAAACTCAAAGGATGGGTACCTAGACAGCCCATGTTCAGGAGCACAGAACATTGTGTATACTTATGGTATATACTTTGTGTATACTTATGGTGTATACACAGAACATTGTGTATACTTATTAAAAGTAAGAGTGAATCCAGGAACAAGGTGTGAATGTGGATTTATTACCTCGTTGTTTATGTCCATCTTTGGCTACTTGAAGGGGAAAACTCCTTTAGTTTTGGCTTTGACTGTATATTTCAAATTGATTAACTCCATCGTACAAATCCTCTTAGAAATTTCACTTGAATTTTACATCTTGGTCCAGTGATGCGTACTCTAATTGCTTTTTCGTTCCCTTGAAACTATCAGTTGGATTTTACGATTTTTAGAATAGTCTTCAAGCCAGATACAAAGGGATGAGATGTTTCAATGGTTTAAAAGAGAGATTAAAGTTGTGCTTTTTATAAGAATTTTGACTGATTATTTTCTATTCTCAGAAATGACGTTTGGCTGGGCAATGGTGGCTCACACTTGTAATCCTTACTACTCAGGAAGCTGAGATCTGAGCGCTGGAGTTCAAAAGTAATGTGGACAGAAAAGCCCATGAGACTCTAATCTCCAATCAACTAGTCAAAACCAGAAGTAGAGATGTGGCTCATGTGGCAGAGCAGCAGTTTTGTTGAGTTTTTTATTTTGTCAGTCTTGGGGCTTGAACTCTGGGCTTGGGCACTGTCCCTGTGCTCTTCAGCTCAAGGTGAGTGCTCTACCACTTGAGCCACAGCACCACTGCCGGTTTTCTAGTGGTTTATTGGACTTTTCCTGCCCAGGCTGGCTTTGAAC
>NW_012267246.1:9841894-9872749 GCF_000151885.1 Dipodomys ordii | reverse complement strand
TTATTGGACTTTTCCTGCCCAGGCTGGCTTTGAACCTTGAACCTCAGATTTCAGTCTCCTGAGTAGCTAGAATAAAAGGTGTGAGCTTTTTTTTTAAAAAAAAAAAAAAAACTAAGGGAGAACTTGAGGCTCTGAGTTCAAGTCCCAGTCCCAACATTAAAAAAAAAAGCAAGCTAAGCTCAATATTTAAACTCATTGGGGATGAATGCTCAAGGCCAAGCCAGAGCTGTCATGGTGCCTTATGAATGTTTTTGAAGCGTTCACTTGGTGAATGATTTTGGATGAAGGGTCCTTTTAATAATTTTGCAAGTGACCTATTTTTTCCTTATGAAACGTGTTTTGAGAGTAAGCAAAAGGAAATGGTAGTACTCACAGGATTGGATTTTGGTCGTTCACACTTTCTGCCTTTTGGATTCTGGGAGTGGTGAGGCTAGAGACAGGAAGACAGAGTAAGGACATAGCAGAACACAGACTTGTAAGCCAGAGAGTTGGAACAAGATGGGCCAATTTACTCATTAAAGGGTTTGGACAGTAACCATCTTGCTAATAATTCAGGGATTCACATATTTCTATTAATAGCTCTGTGGAAAGGAAGTTTAGCAAAATCAGATTGATGATGAGTCTAATTTCATTAGACTCCAGCTTCATAAATATGCAATGTTATTTGAATAAGAAGTTGAATAGGCTTGCTGAGAAAAATGGCCCTTGGGTTTGCTTTAGAGTTGGCTGCAGGCATTTCTACCCTGGTATAAGTGGGTAAAATGACTCTGTAATTTCTGAATTAGAAAAAGGCTAAATTGGATCGAACAATTACAGAAAACCATTTGTAGGTGTTCCTTTGCAGCTTGGACTCGTTTTTCATTTCTGTAATGGCAGATGTTTCTTTTTAGAACCTTCTGTTCTAGCTTTGAGAGATGCTGTTAGGTTTTCAGCCCTTATCCCTTACTTTTACACTGACCTAAATGCGCAATGATTTTGCTAGCACTCCAAGGACAAGTTATTAAGACTGTACAATAATTTGTGTGTGTGTGTGCTCGCACACATGCGTGCATGTGCACTGCTACTGGGGCTTGAGCTCAGTGCCTCATGTTATTGCTTGACTTTTTTGCTCCAGGCTGGTGCTCTACCGCTTGAGTCACAGCTCCACTTCTGGCATTTTGTTTTACTGGTTATTTGGAGATGGGTCTCATGGGTTTGTCTGTTGCAGCTGGCTTCAACCCTTGATCTTCAGCTCTCAACTTCCTGAGAAGCTAGGCTTACAGACATGAGCCACTGTTGCCAGATTTACAACAGTAGCAATGTTATTTTTGGTGCCCCCAAAAATTTCAGGTCAGCATGTTGGGACAGGGCAATGGGGTTGTAAGAATACTCTCTCTCTCTCTGATCTCTCTCTCTCTCTCTCTCTGCCATTTCTTCTGACCAGGGAAAATGTTCCAAAGTATGTATATGGACAAACACAGATAGTTTGATCAAAGGTAACAGGGTGAAATCCTTTCAGAAATTTTTGTTGTATTTATTATTTTTCAAAATTTAAAATGATCTTTAATAGTTGTATAAAGAGTTGCCATTTGACGAAGCAGGTTATGAATACGGTACATCTCCTTTCCATCAGTTGTCCATTTTTTCCCTGGCCTCTGAGCTGCTCTTCATTTTGGAGCAAATTTTCTTTCTTTTCTTCTTTTTATTTTTGTGTCACATTTTAAAATTAGTGTTGTTAGTTGGCTCAAGAATCTACAGCTGGGGGGCTGGGAAGGTGGCTCAGTGGTAGAGCGCTTGTCTTGCATGCATGAGGCCCTGGGTTCAATTCCTCAGCACCACATAAGCAAAACAAGAAAGAAAAAAGGTGGAAGTGGCGCTGTGGCTCATGTGGTAGAGCGCTAGCTTTGAGCTGAAGAGCTGAGGGACAGTGCCCAAACCCAGAGTTCAGGCCCCACGACTGGACCCCCCAAGAATCTATAGCTGGTAAATTTTTTCAGTTTCTTTACCATTTCTTCAGTTATTCAGCCATTTGAATCCTTTCCCTTCTCTGTGTCTTCCCTTTACCTTTGAACAGGATGAAGCAGAAGCTCTGTTTTTCAAGCCTGCTTTTGCCAGTCATCACCCACAGCATCTTGTCCCCCTTGAAGCCATTCCTGTTAGATTCTTCGCTGAAATGAAATATAGGATTCCTAAATGGGAGGGCCCTTACTCGTGATTGATAATGACTTTTAGAAACACTGTCATTTGCAATTCATTAAATGCCTTCTTCGCCATTTATATTTACTGAAAATTGATACTCTATGTATTAGTTCTTTCTCAATGACAGATCACTGGTAAATGTATAATTAAAAGAGCGCTTAATTCCAATTTGTCTTCATTTCTCCTTGAAATAATTTTACAGCTGTCAGATGAACCTCTCCTTTCCCAATATGCTCCTCTTTGCCAAGGTTCACAGTTGTTCTGTAATTATGAATTTCTTTCCTTAGGTCAATGCCATATTGTCAAGAAGCCCCACACTCCAATTCTGCCTCTTCTACCACTGGCTGGGAAACTTTGGAGAAATTGTTAATAGCTCCTAACTTATTTACCCATCTATAAAATGAGAGTGAGAAAACTTATTTCACAGAATGTCTGATGTGCAGACATACTACACTAGAAAATACGGTGTTAGATGAAAAAAAAAAGATACACACATTGGTATTAAGCTGCCACCATGATCTTCTAACGCTATTGAAGAAAATGTTTATGATAACACTCATCCATGCAGGAAAAACCTGTAGGGGAAATGAAAGACTGGCAAATAGTATGTAGAAGCTGGATGCCTGTGGCTCATGCCTGTAATCCTAGATATTCAGGAGGCTGAGGTCTGAGGATCATAGTTGGACATCAGCCTGGGCAGGAAAAAGTCAGTGAGACTCTTACCTCCAATTAAACAGCAAAAAAAGGGAAGTCGAAGAATTGTAGTCCCAGTGGTAGAGTGCTGGCCTTGAGAACAAAAAGCTAAGGGATGGCACTCAGGTGCTGAGCTTAGTACCAGCGCGCGCGCACACACACACGCACACACAGAGCATGGAGGGATATCATCTGTGAGCAGTGCCACATCTCTTCACAGGAACTGGAGCATCAGAGGGCACAAAGCTGACAGGACAGAGTTGACTCAGTGGGGTTAAAGGCTCCAGAAGTGCCAACTCATCCAGATCGGTGTCCCCAGCTGACAGAGGACAATAGGGACACGGATTAATTTTTCTCTCAGACTCTCCAGGTGTTTCCCGGCTTCCCACCATGCTATCATCCCTCCTCTTTAGACTTACACCCTGACTCTTTAATCCAACTCCGGTCTGGATTGTGGACCAAATGAGGCTTTCAGCATCCCACAACCATTTCCCTTCTCTTTCTGCCTAACCCTAACCCTAACCTGTTGACCTACGCAGGACCTCCCAGGGAACTCTATTTGGGGAGAATTCTGCTTCTTCTGTGCCAGGGGCGTGAGAAATTGGCATGAGCTAAGTCTCCGCTTTTCACAGTTTTGGTGAGATTGGAGCTTGTGTGTTCTGGTGTTACTTTGACTTATGGGAAGGGTAGCTGATGGGAACAGAGCACATACTTAAATCTATGTCTGCTACCCAGTGGTGCTATGGCCTTGGATACTGAACTCTGCTCTGCAGGACAGATCAGCCACTTACTTCATAGCCACACCAACAACTCCATGAGATCATATCTGTACTGAGCTGCTAAGCACTTTGTATTGTGCTCAGCACTTTGTACTGTGCTTAGCACTTTGAAATCCTTAGTTTAATTTTGCTCTGTAACCCTTAATAAAATTAAGGATGTGTCACTATCCTGTATATTAGAGGCCTTGATCAAAAAAAATTAGACTAATGCAGATACATGGGCATTTTTTTTAAAATTTTTTATTAATTTTTATTTTTTTATTGTGAAAATACTGTACAGAGGGGTTACAATTACATGGGCAAGGGAATGAGTGCATTTCTTTTTTTTTTTTTTTTTGGGTCTGGTCGTGGGGCCTGAACTCTGGGTCTGGGCACTGTCCCTCAGCTCTTCAGCTCAAGGCAAGCGCTCTACCACTTGAGCCACAGCGCCACTTCCGACTTTTTTCTTTCTTTTTTTGCTTATGTGGTGCTGAGGAATCGAACCCAGGGTCTCATGCAATGGGTCTACTTGTATCCCTATTTAAACAATTTATTTTTTTCCCTTCCCCTCCACAAATTATACCAATGTCAAATACAGTGAAAGCAGGGGTTATACCGTGGGGGAGGGACATACAAAGCAACAAAGAAATATCTTATAAATATGTTAGACACAATAGCAAGAAAGAAAAAAAAACATTGGAGTCCTTAACTTGGGTTCATTTTGTTTAACATCAACTTATCTGACCATTTCTGCATGTCTCAGACATATACTAGTTATTGCAAATAAGGGAAACCATGGGACCTATGTTTCTTTGGGCCTGGCTTGCTTCACTTAATTTTTTGCAAGTCTTTCCATTTCTTAACAAATGGGGCAATGTTATTCTTTCTGATGGACATTCTTGTAGGCAGATTCATGCTCAGATTCCATTAAAGCATTGTAAAAAAAATTTTGGCTGTGTACTGGTGGCTATGCCTATAATTCTGGCTACTCAGGAGGATGAGATCTGAGGATCTCAGTTCAAAGCCAGCCTGGGCAGGAAAATCTGTGAGACTCTCATCTTCAATTAACCACCAAAGACCCAAAAGTGGAGCTGTGACTCAAGTGGTAAAGTGCTAGTACTGAGAAAAAATGCTAAAGGATAGTGCCCAGGCCCTGAGTTCAAGCTCCAGACTGGAACACACACACACACACACACACACACACACACACGCACGCACGCACGCACACACGCACACACACATGCACAATTTACTTCTGCCCTCATGTAGCCTCTTAATATGTAATTCCAAAAACATGGGAGTAGTAAAGGATAATGTTTTGAAAAGGCCTTTCAGTAATTATATTTTGCCAGTTTGATCTCTTTCAATCTTGTATAAACTTTTAGATTCTGATCTGTGGACCAATAAATAGTAAGATTGAGTCTGACTACTTGTTAGCATCTTTTTTTTTTTTGGTCCGGTCATGGGGCCTGAATTCTGGGACTGGGCACTGTCCCTCAGCTCGTCAGCTCAAGGCTAGCGCTCTACCACTTGAGCCACAGCACCACTTCTGGCTTTTTTTCTTTTTACTTATGTGGTGCTGGGGAATCGAACTCAGGGCCTCATGCATGCAAGGCAAGCGCTCTACCACTGGGCCACCTTCCCAGCTCTTGTTAGCATCTTAATTATTCTTTTAATAGATAATTTTAGGGCTTGTCAACTTTAGGTACTGATGTAGACTTTTATTGTTCAAATAAAACATTTGAATAATTTTTTGAATTGAAAACTTGAACATTGATTAGATATTGAGTACTTTTCCCGGGAGAAAATGATACTTTCCAGCTCTGTGCTTCCAGGTTTACTTTGACCAACCAATGTGACAGGAGTGTTAGTGTTTGGCATGTGTTTTGTCTTCTCTGTGTCAGAACACCAGGAATGCCTCAGGCAGGGGCTATTTTATCAGCCTAATGACAGAGGGAAGACAGGGGTGAAGTTCAGTTGAGCCAGAATAAGGCACATAGCACTGGCAAAAAGTAAAAGTATATTATAAGTCAATGAGATTTTTGGGCTTAGTTGTTATTGCATTATAATCTAAATTATTATGACTGATACAAATACAGAAATTTGTGGATTTTTATTAATGTTTTATTGACTCTTTCATTGATACATTCTATCCTAATATGTGGGGTTTAGATGACTATGAATTATGCTGGATATCAAAATTGATTTATTTTTATAAATTGGTTTAGATTTATTCCCATTATATAGATCCAGGAGTTTCATGTATAATAAAATGCATCTGGAAGATATTAGTTATTAATAGAAAAATGTTTAAAATTTTAAAATAAAGGGAATTTATTACCCCGGAGCTGTGGAAGGAGTTCTATGACTGTGGGAGAGCTAGATGCTGTAATGAACAAATGGTTGCAAAAAAGCGAAGGAAGTTTTGGAAAGATACAGTCACTTCTTTAGCTCAGAAAGGCCTCTTTGCCTGCTCACATCCCATTGGTGAGAATTGGTCACATGACCCCTCTTTGGCTAACAGAAATGTGGAGCGTGAGAACTGCTCACATCCAATTGGTGAGAATTGGTCACATGACCCTTCTTTGGCCTAGGGCAGTGTGGAGGGTGAGAAGATCTCTTGGCAAAGCCTCTGCTTCCCAGCTGCCCCTCTACACCATGAAACGGAGCCTGGCTCTTTGGGGTCAGTCAGCCATCTCTCCCACAGATGTTAATTCCAGCCACAGAGCAGAAGGGGAGAAGAATGGCGTGAATATCGTTGAGGTGACTTAACTAACCGTGTCAGCCACACCAGGAAGCCGGGGCTTGGTGTCAGGCAGGCCTTGATTTGTGTAGAAGCAGATGTGTGGCCTGCCATCGCCTGTCAGGGGTGACCCAAACTGTCTGTATTATTTGAAAACAATTTCAGAAAACTATAGAATGGTGAGTCCATGACTACTTAGACAATATCAAGTTTCCTCTCTGCAGGAGCAGATGAGGGTGAAGGCTCAGGTGTGGGGTGAGGCAGGACACTGTTTCTCAGGCCCAGGGAGGGGGTGGACACTCAGGTCACGTGCAGGATGGCTGAGGAGAAACTCAGGAGGTCGGTCTCATGACAGCCACACAGGAGGGCTGTGTGCAGAGGTAGAACTAAACACGAGGAACAACATGAAGCAGAGGAGTGAGAAGGTGGTGAATAGTTAGGAGGCTCGAGGCTTTTAGACATATCAAAAATAGGATACAAATGCCAAATGAAGGCTTTTGTTTTCTTTTGATGCCAGTCCTGGGAATTGAACTCAGAGTCTGGGTGCTGTCACTGAACTTTTCCACTCAAGGCTAGTGTTCTATGACCTGAGCCACAACTCCATGTTTGATTTTTTTTTTTGGTGATTAGTTAGAGATGAGTCTTCCTGGTTTTCTTGCCCAGGCTGGCTTCAAGCCTCAATCCTCAGATCTCAGCCTCCTGAGTAGCCACAGTGTGAGCCACCAGTGCTGGCTAATAGAAGGCTTAATCCTCTTAATGCTCTTAATACCTGGGCCATCTAAGCAAAGAAAAATAAGAGTTCAATATAATTTCTTATTACACGGACTTTTGATGATGAAGTTTTTGGATATGGATGAATACTTTTATCTTTCAACTCTCAGATTATATATAAGTATATTTATATATATATCTATATATACATATATACTATTTAATAAAATATATTAAATGACATCAAATATGTATTTGTATAAATGTTTAGATAATATACAACTATAGATTATATACATGTCTAGAGAGATTTCTTTGATCAGAAATTCCTCTGGTCCCTATTCATTGTGACAGTACTCCATTCAACCTTGTAATGTTTTGTTTACTTTGTAGAGTCTATCTCTCATTCTGGATTGCAGCTGCATGAGAACAGAGGCTTTGTGGCCTTTGACCCCAATTGCATACTCATTATCTTACAAGGTGCATGGAATACTATGGAGTGCATGGTGTTTTAAATGATTTATAAACCCATGGTTGTAAACACCTATTGATTGCTTTATAACATGAGGAGTAACTCCTCTATCCAATTAAGATGAAAACTTAAAGAAATTATTTCAGACTTTTTAAAATTGAAAGATCACATATATTGAATTAGTAATGCCTTGAAATGGATTTGAAATAGAATTTTACTGTTAGGTGATAATCCCTGACAGTCTGAACTAAGACACAGTGCCAGAGTTCATTTGATCTCATTTCTATATCTGGAATCACCCAAAAGGCTACAATATCTGAAACCTAGTTCATATAGGTTTTGAGACCTCAAGGGCACAGAACCGTCTTCAGGGTTTCCAGGCATACAATGAAGTAGTTTTTGAGGCCAGACACTGGTGGGTCAGGCCTGAAATCCTAGCTATTCAGGAGGCTGAGATCTGAGAATCATGGTTTGAAGCCAGCAAGAAACTGCATAAGACTTTTTTTTTTGCCAGTCCTACAGCTTTGAATTCAGGGCTTGGGCATTGTCCATGAGCTTCTTTTTGCTCACAGCTATCACTCTGCCACTTGAGCCACAGTACCACCTCCAGGGCTCATGCATGCTAGGCAAGCACTCTACAGCTAAACCACATTCCCAGCCCCTCCGTAAGACTCTCTCTTTTTTTTTTTAAATTGTGAAAATATCATACAGAGGAGTTACAATTACATGGGCAAGGTAATGAGTACATTTCTTACCAAGCATTGTTGCCTCCTCCTCTCCCCTGCCTCGCCAGAGTTGTAAAGTTCGTTTTTCAACATAACATCTTGTACATCTCATTGTTGCAATGGGTCCACCTGTATCCCTGTAAGACTCTTATCTCCAATAAACTACCAAACAGACAGAAGTGGAGGCTCAAGTGGTAGAGCGCTAGCCTAAAGCAAGAAAAAGCTCAGGGACAGTGCCCAGGCCCTGAGTTCAAGCCCTATGACCAGCACCAATAAAGAAAAAGAAACAAAAAACAAGAGGAGATTATGCTTTCTCCACTCTCTACCTGGGTCTGATTCTAGTTATTTATTTCTGTGTAGCAGACCAACCCAAATCTTTGTGACTTAAAACAAGTTTATTATTGTCTCTTATAGTTCTGTGTGTTGACTGAATTAACCTGGGTGCTGCTTTTTGGGACTCTCCTGGGGTGATTCCTGTTAGGTGTTGGCTGGGGCCCCATGAATGAGAAGACGACTGTGCTGACCAACGTTCGAAATGACCCAGGCTTCTGCTATGGGCTCAGCGGAGGCCACCTCTTATCAGAGTGGTTGCTTGTAGCTTCTCAGAGAATGGTGGCCTCTCCACCTGGAAGGCTTTGTGTGGCTTAGCCATGAAGTGAGGCTATGTATGTCACATATGCTGTGACCTAAATTGCACATGAAAAGGCCAGCCCAGCTGCAAAGGGGGAAGACTGGGCCTACGAATTCATGGGTATAGAAGGCATTTCTGCAGGCTTGTTACTATAGTATATTTAGAAATGAAGAGACCACAATCTAGAGGTTGGGCCAGGTATGGCCACACAAGACCATTTGTCCTACTCAGAGGCTATTCTTTGTGCTGGAGCATGGAAGGTTTGTGTCTTTCATGGGAAAGTCTTTCTTGGTAGATAGAAGTTCCAAGGCAGAAAGTGACATTAATATGACTAAAGTTTCTTCAAAATTGCCAGAAATGGAGCCTAGGAGATGATAGCATTTCCTAGTCTGCTCTGTGGCTTAGCAGATACAAGGTGGAAGGCCAAGTAGAGATTGGATTAACAATGTTCAAAAGTGAGCCAGGTGCAAGTGTCTCACACCTGTGATCTTAGCTGCTCAGGAGGCTAAGATTTGAGGATTATGGCTCATGGCTAGCCAGGGCAGGAAAGTCCATGAGACTCTTATCTCCAATTAACTCTCTCGCAACAAAAAGCTGGAGTTGGAGCTGTGACTCAAGTGGCAGAATGGGAGCCTTAAGCAAAAATGCTCAAGATGTGCACAGGCTGTGAGTTCAAGCTGCAAGACCAGCACACACACCAAAGAACCATCAAAAGTCTAAAGGTTCCAGGATGTGTTTTCTCCTACTGGAAGTTACAAATGGCTGAGGAGTGGCGGTATCTTATCTAGAAGTTCATCAAGCTCTTAGTTCCAGCAGCACAAACATCCTGGGTAAGTTGAGGTTTCTGGGCTATTCCTCCTTGCATTGCCAATCTTCCCCATCAGCCTCTTATTTCTTCTTTCTATATCTAGGCATTGCTTTGGATTGTTCTCTAGAAAAAGTAATAAAACTGGTGAGAGACAATTAGATGTTGGTCATAGAAAAATATGACTTTAGTCTTCATAAGGAAAGGTTTGTGCTGGGAGAGGGAATAGACATGGCTTACTCCAGATTTAGGAAAGCATTTTATGATGTGTCAGGATGTCTTTGTGGATAAGATTGGGAATGTGGGATGAGCGAGTTAGACAGCTGCAAAGGTCTGTTGTGTCTGGCATGCTAGTGCGGCTGAAGAGTGGCTTGCAGTCTTTGGCTCTTGTCTTACTTCACTTTGGTATCTATAATGTAGATAGAAAGCGTCTCAAGCTTTTCAGATGACTTCAGTGAAATTGATAACAAAGTATGCTGTTTGATCGGTTCTGAGACCTGCCCGGCGCCTGCCCAGTCACCAATGCTGAACTGCTCATTCAGGTTTACAAAAAATTAATTGCACAGTTATAGGATTGCTGGACAGCGAATTGAAGTGCAAAGCAATGAGCTGAACAGAAGCTATAGATGAATAGAGAAATGATGTCACTCCTGTAAAGCTGGCTTTATATTAGGGTGCAATAAAGAAATAAATTAATTATGAAAGTGATCCGCCCATTTATAGTCTGGATTAGTCAGAGCATTTCTAAGTATCTTGCTTTTGATAAAGAATACTGACAGAGCATCTGAAAGGAGGATGAAGTAGATTAGGAAGGGCTTGGAAGGCATGTCATAAGAGAAATTAGAGATAATATTCTTCCATGATGAACTGGAGACAGTGAATTTTACACGCTCGGTGAATATTTGGAAATTTGTGCTGCTAGAATGTGCAGCATATGATATGGACTTGAAAGAGGGATCCACTTTTTGTTTTTGTTTTTTTGTTTCTCGGTGCCAGTGAAGGTCTCATGATCTGTTGGCTTGCTTGCTCATGGGGAGTGCTCTACTACTTGAACCATGCGTGCAACCTGGGTTTTGTTCTGGTTAACTGGAGATGGAATATGGAGGACCTTTCTGTTGGGAGTTGACTTCAAATCTTGAGTCTCTGGATCTCAGCCTCCTGAGTAGCTAGGATAACAAATGTGAGCTTCTGGTGTATTTTTTTTTTTTTTTTGCATTTTGTCTAGATGCAGTCTTTCTACTTCCTATTTATTTATGTATTTATTTATTGCCAGTCCTGGGGCTTGAACTTAGAGGCTTGGGCACTGTCCCTGAGCTTCTTTTGCTCAAGGCTAGCGCTCTACCACTTGAGCCACAGCGCCACTTCTGGCTTTTTTTGTTTATGTGGTACTGAGGAATGGAAACCAGGGCCTCATGCGTGCAAGGCAAGCACTCTGCCACGGAGCCACCTTCCCAGCCCTTTTATTTATTTTTTGCTGGTACTGCAGCGTGAACTGTGTGATGCTGTCCCTTAGCTTTTTCACTCAAGGTTAGCTCTCTACCACTCTGGCTCCATTCTGGATTTTTTTTTTTTGTGATTAATTGGAAATAAGAGTCTCATGGACCTTGCTGCTCAGGCTGGCTTCAAGCATGATCCTCAGATCTCAGCCTCCTGAGTGGTTAGTATTCTACATGTGAGCCACTGGTGCCCAGTTAGATGCATTTTTGATAGAAACATAGGAGATGGGGAATGTGGAGAATAGTGTAAGAGCTGAGTTGTAGAACTGTAAGATCTGAATAGGAAATGACAAATCATCTCCTTTGTTACAGGGGTATGGTATATGGCAAGTAGAAGTGAGAGATAAGGCTACACGAGTAGCTTGGGGCTGATGGGTGTGTGTATTTACCATAGGAGGAGATAATACTTGCCTATAAATGAAGGAATAACGATAGAATAATAATGGGAACAACACGAAGTAATAATGATAGAATAATAATGGGAACAGCAATATAGTTAATAAACATCGTTCTAGGCCCTGTTATGGGCCAGCTAATTTAATTCTACAATAGCCTATGAGTTAGATGTTGCTCCTCATCTTTATAGATAGAGGCATAGAGGCCTAGCCATGTGAGTGGTAGAGCAGCGACCTGGCCCCAGTGCTGTGCTCTGGGAACAGGGAGGAGACTGAAGTGCTCCTCTAGCATTTCTGTACTGCCCCAACCCCTGCTGCAGCACCCAGAACCCTGTAGGATTCCCCTCATCCCAAATCCTGGACTAGCATTTCACTTCTCACTTCAACTTGGAATGACCAGACAGAAAAACAAGGGGCTAGAGATAGAGGAAGCAGATGATTTAAAAAAAAAAAAAAGAAGTGATTAAGAAGCTGTGTTTACTTTTAGGATTGCGAAGCGTTTCAAGTTCAGGTTTGAACAGTAGGTCTTGGGCGGCCTATCCCTCCCTGGCTGTCTGGTTCCCTGCCAAGAGTTGGGTGTGTCCAGCACACAGGAGTGATTTAAGAGTAATTTAAGTTTAAGTACTCCCAAAGGAACATTACCCCAGTAGCGTAAGGTTAAATTCTGGCTTTGCAGGGCCCCTAGCAGACATTTTAAAAAGAGACCCCTTGGCCCTTTGTTCAAATCCCAGTGTTGTCTGGCTGCCTTACAATCCTGGGTCTACTTGGGTGGCGGTGGTATTGAGAGTGAGCAAACAAGGTTGACTAGAGCTGGGGCCTTCTTATCTTTGGCTGTTTGTCTTCATTTCTCTTACCAACAAAGCTTGGGCATCATGTTAGCTTAGCTGCTGAAATGAAAGGCCTTGGAGTAGTAGGAAAAGGTGGTTAATAGCGACTTTAATAAAACTACTTATGATTCTCCCATAGGAACATATTAGCTTAAAAAAGTTATCGGGTAGAGGGCTAGAGGTCTGGCTTTGTCATAAAGCACCTGTCTAGCAAGCATAAGGCCCTAAGTTCAAACCCCAGTACGGACTCTATCTCTCAAAATAGGGCCAAGCATGATCTAAAAGCCTTTGCCATAAGTATAAAACCTGTCTTATTCATGATGGTGAATGAAACTTGTTTATCTTGTTGCCAGCAAAAGTGTGCATGTGTGCACGTGTGTGTGTGCGCGTGTGTGTGTGTTCAGGATTTAGCTTAATGAATAAGTCCCTATTAATTTTGTGAGAGCCAAGGTTTAGCTCAGTCAGTAGTTTCCCTCCCCGTCCATAATGATGCTGCCATGGGACTTCAGTGCTGTTGTTGTGGAGAGTGGTTGTGCTCAGACCAGCTGCCTGGCTTACCCACTTCTGCACGGTGGCTTCTCTAACTGACAGCATGGTGCTGTGGACACCAGCCACCTCTTTTCTTGCTGCCTCTCCATTCCTTTTATTGTGCTGGTGCTGGGGCTTGACCTCAGGACTTAGGTGCTGCCCCTGAACTTTTTTCTTTTGGTCTCCTCAAGTCTGGCACTACTAGACCACTTGAGCCACAGCTCCACTTCTGGCTTTTTCTGATAGTTAATAGAAAATGAGAGTCTCATGGACTTTTCTGCCTGGGCTGGCTTTAAACCTTGATCCTCAGATCTCAGCTTCCTGAGTAGCTAGGATGACAGGCGTGAGCCACTGGCACCCAGCCTTTTCTTCCGTTTGCTCAATGTCACAACTGTGGACCTTTTTCTGTCTGGCTTTGTTTCCTGTCTGGGCCTCCGATCTTTGCCTCTCTTGTGTTGGAATACCTGAAACATGTCACTTTGCCTCAGACATAATGGAAAAGGCAAAAGAAGGTCCTGTCTTTGGATGCTGGGAATTGTTGGGGACTATCTTCCCAGGGGTTGGTCTACTTAGCTGGAGAGTGTGGGTGACTTAGGAACTCTTCATGGGGAATAGGCATTGGCAATTCTTAATCAGGAACATAACCCAGGTATGAGAAAACACTTCCTCTCCAAACACCCTTCATCCATTGCCTACCCCTGGGGGCTGATGTTTTAGAGAGACAAGAGAGTGGCTCAACCACCAGATGTTTGTTCTTTCTAATTCATCACACACACACACACACACACCCATGTACAAGTACAAGTCTGAGATAAATAAGAATATAAGGAGTCATATCACTGCTAACTTCCTGAGAAGCCTGTTCAAATGGCCAGAGGATGTTCACTAAGTTGCCAGTGTGTTTCTTTGAGGTGGAAGTGAGTGAAACATCTGCTTTTATAATAGTCTGCTTGCCTGGATAGACATGTACTGTTTTGTTGTTCCAAAAGACTTTTCAAGCAAATATACTGGTGAATTTTAATGGCTTGGAACTTCCTGTTTTGTGATTTTTTTTTTAAAGAAGGTCTTTGGAGAAGGGGAAATGCTCACAGAATTTGGTGTTGCTTTAATGAATTCTCAGTCCCCAGGTTATCCCAGCAGAAGGTAGATTGGGAAGCTGCTGGAAGAGAGATGATAGGCCCATCGCTTTTCTCCTCTGTGCAGAGCATTTATTGATTGTGTAATACAATGAACCTAGTGTTGGAGACTCTAGGGCCAAGAAACACAGAACAAGTATTCTACAAATGTTCTAAAGTATATTGGAGCTTTCTGCCTTTGATTTATAACCTTAGTTCAGATTAGGGGCTCAGAAAATCAAACCAAAAAAAAAAAAGAGAAAGAGCTCTGGGATGAGTTACCCAAGATGAACTGATATAATTTTATGAAGAATTTTGGAGGACATAATGTTTAATGGGGATACCGGAAGGCAGGACAACTTTAAAAAAATTTTTTTTCATAGGAGAGATGTGAGTCCAGTTAACCCAGTTTATTCCAAAGCAAAAGCTTTGAGAATCTGAAATTTAATCACTTGGGTTGGCTTTGAGTTAGGGTATCTTTTTTTTTTTTTTTTTAGTGCTGGTCCTGTGTTTTGAACTCAGGGCCAGGGCACTGTCCCTAAGCTTTTTTGCTCAAGGCTAGCACTTTACCACTTGAACCACAGTCCCACTTCTGGCTTTGTGTGTGTGTGTGCTTAATTGGAAATAATCACAAACTTTCCTGCAGGGGCTGGCTTTGAAACTTGATCCTCAGATCTCAGCCTCCTAAGTAGCTAGGATTACAGGCAGGAGCCACTGATGCCAGTGAATTAGTATGTCTTTAGAATGGAGGGGCAGGTGGGAAGAGGGAGAAGCACGGGAAGGGTAACGCTGAAGGAGGGGAGGTAGATGAATGAAGGTGGGGAGAACTCAGTCAATATTCAGTATTCAATGTCTATATGTGAAAATGCAAGTAGGTAAACTGAGGGGGATGGGTGGGGTTGAGAGAGATGGGGGAGAACAATGGGAGTGAGATTGATCAAAACACGTCGTTCCAATAAACTGATGTGCTGAAAGTCCCTTTGTCCAGCTACCTAACAATAATACAATTATAAAAAAAAACAAAAGAAGGAAGCATGTTTGTCACCCCCTTGTCCAACTTTTTGAAGTTTAGAAAATGAAATAAAATAATGGGGTAATGGGCTGAAGTCATGGCTTAAGTGGTAAAGCATCATCCTGGAAAGCAGGCAGCCCCAAGTTTAGTCCTCAATACTGACAAATAAGACAAAATAAAGTAGAATAGACTAAGATGGAAGGGTAAAATCAGATTTATTTTTAAATGTCTGGGTGATGGTCTGTGACATCTGTAAAATGGAGCTATAGAAGTTACTTGTTCTCAGAAGGATTGTCTGCTGGGTGGGGTATGGAATATTTTGTATAAAAAACAGTGTCATTAAACTTTTTGAGGGAATTTCATGTCAGCTCTAAGAGGTTTTCATGTTGTTTCATATATTTGGATTTATAGACACATGTAAAAGTCCATCAGATTGCTTCCAGGAAAATGAAAAGGAAGAAAGAAAGGAGAGATCCAGTGGAATTTATTTGCTCTCAGTTCAAGCCAGGCCTGTGCTGGGCCGCTAAACCCAATGACTTGTGGAACTGGTGCTAAAAGAATATGACAAGGACAGGCAAAATGCTGTTGTTTTCCCTGAGATGGGAAAAATGAAAGCAAAACGACCTGCCACAAAAGCCAGACCACTCTTAAGTTTCCACATAATTAGAACGGCTTTCCTGAAGTGTGGGCTTTAGCCCAGCATGGAGAGAGGAGGGATTTTAGTGGTTCATGGGCTGAGAACCAGGAAGTGAAACTCATTTCCTGTCAAGCTCTCTTTAGTCTTTCCAGGAGCTGAAAGAATATTGTAGCTAAATATATGCTAATTTACTCTGTTCAACAGAAAAGACATTTACTTGGGCAACAATTTAGTTAGCAGTTAATGATATTGTTTTGTTCTTACTCATTCTAATAGTCCCTCTGTGATAGCAGGTGATACTGGTTTGTCATTTATAATTATCTTTTAAAAATCAGATGGAGGCCTGAGCTGGTGGCTCATGCCTGTAATCATAGCTACTCAGGAGGCTGAGATCTGAGGATCTCTGTTTGAAGCCAGTTGGGACAGACAAATCCATGTTAATCAGCAAAAAGCCTGAAGGGGAGGTATGGCTCAAGTTGTAGAGCACCAGCCTTAAAAAAATACTGAGAGTGTGAGGTTCTGAGTTCAAGGCCCCACAAACATCCACAAAATAATCAGCTTGAAAAATCATTCAGTAAGTATAGCCTGGATAATGGTACATAGGTATTTGTGATGGAGTTACCAGGGAGAGTGACATTTGGAAAACACTGTATATGAATGTGTATGGTTCTGTGTATGTGTATATTATATTTTTGCATATATTGTATGTACAAATATATACACATATTATACATATACTTATATACACATGTATGTGTATATATGTGCATATATGTATATAAGTACATGTATCCATATAAATATACAGACATACAGTACATACATGTATCACACATATATGCACATATACATTACATATAGGTATATATGCACACATATGTGCACATACTTACATGTGTATATATACACCACATGCATATATGTATGTGTATGTATAATGTATGCAAATATATAATATACACATGCATAATATGTCTACATATGATATACAAAGTATGCTTATACATTTATCTTCACATAGGCTATGTACAACATACATACATGTGACTGTATGTAAATTTAAAATACTTTAAAATCCTAAAGAAGCAAGGCAAGGCTGAGATTTGAAGAGGCTACTGACTCAAAGATGGGGGTGCTCCTTTGGTGGGATCCCCATGTTCTGCTGAACTCCACATGGCAGAACCTGGAGAGCTGATGGAGGGGCTGGCAATATATTTCCACAGTACAAGGACTGCAATTAGGATGAATTTGGGGCAGGACTTCAGTAACTTGTGAGGATTAAGAGAAAAATATCCCAACCTATCTCTTCCTTATGAGCTCCTGACAAAAAGTGACCTTTTTGGGCAACTATTTACGGGGGTCTTATCCAGAATTCCCTGCACTTGTGCAGGCAGTTCTGTGGCTTTCTTTTCTTCTATTCATTTCATTTCATTTTTGTCTAGCAGAGATCGTATGGTTCCACAGTACAGCTCTCCCTCACCCTAGAGGATGTAGTAGATTTTGGTGACTTTGAAATGTCACAGGGATCAGCTCCCCCCAAAGCTGCCATATGTTTCTCCTCCCCTGGAGAGAAGATGGGTTCTTTCCTTCATGCTGTAGAGGGTGTAAGAGCCATTTTCACTCCCCCTGACAATCGTGCAGGGACTGGGGGGGCAATGGAGGTGCATGTAGGTCACCCCCTTAACTGAGCTCCAAGTTTGGACTGGTAGAGATGGGCTGGCAGGGGGAGCTGGCATCCTGCATTCCTCAGGAGGCCCTGCTTTGATGGATGGCCCTGCGGCCTGTGCAGCACCAGCCTCCACCAGCAGTGGCTGAAGTAGTGAAGTGTGACCCCCTTAACTCCACTCTTGGCAATGAACTGAAAAGAGAGCCAAGCCCAGCCAATGGACCTCGGAGGCAGGGGCGTGGGGAGGGACCGGCAGCAAAGCTCATTGCTAGTTGTCAACCATTCAGTAGATTTAGGAGGAGTGTGCTTGGAATCTTAGCAAAAGAGGCCTGGAGGGGGGGTAGGCTATCCCCAAAGACATCACAGAAATGTGTGGTTTTGTACACACATAGCTTTCTCTCCTCATCCTTAAGAAAGTTTATCCAGCTAAAGCAGGCCTGTTCTAAGGGCAGAACCTCTCAGATGGGAGGGGGTGGTGGGGATGAGCAGGTAGTTGTTAGTTTATTATTTAGTCTTCACTGTGAACATTTGGAAAGCTCTGTGTGTGTATGTGTGTGTGTGTGTGTGTGTGTGTGTGTGTGTGTAAGGAGGTGGTCACATGAGCTGAGGTCCATTTGTACTGGCTTTACATACATCATGGATTTCACATTTAATCCTGGGAGATTACCTCAGATGAGAGTACACAGACTGCAGCAGAACCACAAGAAGACTTGAACAGAGCCCATTCTAAAAATGTGAACTCCACTTGCATTTTATTTTATTTTTGTAAATTCTTTATTGTGATTAAGTGATTATATAATTTCGCAGATTTTACGGTATTGTGGGACAGTGATGCTTAGTTAAATTCATAGACACATTCTAACTTTCATGGGGCAAATTGTCTATCGTGGTCTATAAAGTTTATGAGTTCTATGAGCTTTGACAATACAGTTATTTCTTCCACATCGAGTGATGTGTACATTTCTTTCCTTTTGCATAGAATCAGCTCTTCCCTCTTTCCCACTTGTTCCCTCCCATCGCTGCCATTGAGTTGCTTGATAAGTTTTGATCCAGTGCAGCTGATGGGCCCCACTGTTATATATTTTTCCCTGATTCCCTCTAGCTCTGTGTGGTTCTCCTGGTTTCCCTTTGGTGTGCACATATATACCATATATGTGATCAGCAGCATGGGGTTATTTAGTAGTAATTCGACCAAATGAGTGGAGGTCCTTTATTTCTCAAGTCTTCTTAACTTTGTCATATCACCTTACATTTTGTATTTAACATCCACTTATCAGGGAGACCATGTGCCGTTTGTCTCTTTGCTCTTGGCTTACCTCACTCAACATGATTTCTCCACTTGCATTTTAAAACCATACTGTTTTCATGGTCCTGGACTACCATGTAACCAGATGCATACGTCTCGTATTTATAGACACTTCAAAATTCAGGCAACATAAACCATTTGTGAACATTAATTTTGATTCCCATTTTCTCCCCTCCAATCAATGCCCATCTTAAAAGCTAAAAAACGTTTAACGCAAGCAGGAAAAGAAGGAGGGGCTGTTCTTTGGATGTGCCGAGTTCTTAGGGATGCAAAGCCCCGTGAAAACCCCACTGTGGTTGTTGGCTTATTGCCTGACCCTTAGTAACTTCACCTGGTGTAGTATGTGTGTCAGAGTAGATGGGCCCGCGATGGATGCTGGGTATTTTTGCTCTTCAGGGCCTAGCAGCTACTTCCTGGTCTTCTGAAGCACTTGTGTGGCAATGTGAGCCAGGACTGCCTTTCCTCTTGGGGAAAAGTCTCCCAAGCAGGTCTGGAGTACTTGCTGCCCCTTCTAGGAAGGTTTCCTGGCTCACCGGTTCACTGTAACCATTGAACTTCCATGCCTTGCTCCTTCTCCAGGGTCTGAACTCAGGACCTTTGCATTTGCCAGGCAAGCACTTTATCACTGAAAGCCACACCTCCTGCCCTTTTCTGGCATCAGTTAATTTTTGAATAGGGGTTTTGCATTTAGGCCTAGGCCAGCTGGGACCTTACCTTCCTATTTATACTTCCCATGTGGCTGGGATGACAGGCCTGACCCACGGGGCCCAACATTTATATTGGTTGAGATGGAGGCCTCGCTAAGTTTTTGCTCTGATTGGCTTTGACCTTGATCCTCCCAATCTGTTTCCCGAGCAGCTGGGATTGCAGGTGTGTCTTACCACACCGTGAATGTCCTATTCAGGGCCCTGTCTTACTCATTCTAGAATTGTAAGCCAAGTATCTTGCAATGGAGAGGTGCTCTGCAAATGTGAAACCTAATAGCATCTTTGAATTAAATGATGAGTGTAACCTCCAACACTATAAAAATTAAACAAAACCCCTCAGCAGCAACAATGTGCACTAAAAATTAATTTGAAAAAATTTCCTCCCATATATACTGTTAGTGAAGCACTTTACTTTTATAGGCCTCTCCTGTGCTATAAAACTCGTGAGTGTTCTAAAAATATTAAAAAAAAAAAGGCATTTAGAACCTCTTTAACGAACTACTTCCAAATGTGGCTAAGATGTTTGAGGCTTTCCCCCAAGCAGGTGTAAAACCAGCAGTAGGAGTTGAATACCATGGAGCTGGGAATTCCTGGGAATTCCAGAGAGGAAAAATGCTTCTCTTGACTCCACAGGTTGTGGGTGAGAGTTGTTTGTATACACCAAGTTAGAGTTCCCTCTGAGGGTGCTCTTTGGTATGGAGACTTGCTTCCAGAGTGTTTGCAAACATACCTACATCTCCAGTTTTCCCTGGACTAGAACTTTCTGCCTGTGTAGGCAGCCTTTAGGGCTCCACCTCAGCCCGGCCCTGACCACAGCACTGCATACTTACTTAAATCTGCAGTGTAAATCACAGCTATCTCTACTCCCAGAACTGTAAATTAGTTCTTACCCCCTCTCCTGATTTTCTAATGGCCTTTGTTTATAAATGCTTTATGGCAAAGGGTGTTGGAGAAGGCCATTAGTCTGTCACATGTGAATGCTAAGAAGGAAAAAGGTTGGTCTAAAATGGAACAGGAAACAAGAAATAAAGGAAATATGGGCTAAAAAAGAAGGATCAATTACTTTGCTTGCTTCCTAGAGTTTAACTTCACATTATTATCAGGGGTTCAGCCTTGCATTTCAACTTAGCTTTAGACTGCAAGGGTGCTTATTATTATTATTTTGAACAAGGAAGAACCATTTTGTATTTTTAAAATAACATGAATACCTTTGATTGAGAACTTACCATCATTCTATACAAGAACTCATGCAAGTCTCTTTTCCTGTGTTTGGCTCACATCAATGTATCTAACATGAGGTGGAAGAGTTTCTTTAAACTGTTAGGTAATGTTCCTCCATATCAGTTTCACACACGGCAACATGAAGAGTGAGAAGTGTCATGGCTGTGCTGGTATTATGGCAGGTGGCTTTTTACTCATTCCTGCCTCATTTCTCAGAAGATCTGTGAACACCAACCCTCTCCAGTCACTTCTGCACCCTCCTTCAATCCTTGGGGTGCTGTGTCATTTTTTGGTTGGGCTTTGTATACCTGCTTTCACTAGGCTTTGCACTCATAAAACTATCAATGGATTCTTTCACAAGAACACATTAGCATTATGTGGAGGATTGCTCATCATTCTCCTTGACTTCTTGCTGTAACTCATTTCAAAGGGTTAATTGGTCCTCCTTACAGGTTGACATCAGCGATTTTATAGTGCACACGTACATCACGCTCATCTCGCACTGTACTGTGATGAGGGGCTGTGAGTGGTGTGTGGGTGTATACTTGGAAGGGCTACTGACTGAAACATAATGAGAAGGAAGGAAATAAGGAAGGTCAAAAGCCATAATCTATGGGAGAGATTGGGAACAAAAGTAGGGATAAGATGGAAGAGGAAAGTGCGAGGAAAGAAAACTTTGAGTTTATATGGATTGATAAGAAGCAGAGAATAGGCATCCAGAATCTTCTAGAACTTTAACATTTCTTAGATAACCACATGAAAGGTGAACCTTGGAAGCTTTTTAAAAATACTTATTTATTTATTGTTTATTTTTTGGTACCGGGATTGGGACTTGAACTCAGGGTCTCACACTCTTGTTTGGCTTTTTCATTCAAGGCTGACACTCTACAAGGTGAGCCACACCTCTACTTCTGGCATTTTGCTAGTAGTTCATTGGAGAAGAGTCTTTCATATTTGTCTGCTTGGGCTGGTTCCCAACAGTGATCCTCAGGTCTCAGCCTCCTGAGTAGCTGAGATTACAGGCATGGGCCACCAGCATCTGAGCTGCTCCCCACCAGGGCAGGTCATCTCAGCGATCAGATGAGGCCCTATGGGCAGAGTGACAGGGAAAGGAAAAGTTACAGATGTAATGTTTCTTATGACTTCGGGACTGGCCAAAGTCTCCATTAGCTCCTCTGAATGTACATTAATGCAACAGGGAACTTACATACTCCAGTGCTTTTATTTGATTGCCCTTTGCCCAATTATTACTTTTTAATCAAGCAAGTAGACAAATTTGCATACTATAAATGGTCTAATGTATTATGGAAAATAAAGATGGACCTTAAAGTTTAGAAAGGTGAGAATGAGCTATACTACAAATGAAGTGGATACAGCAGGTATTCCAAAGACAAGTTCTGTGTTATGCTCATTGAATTCTTTCTGGTGCTTTGTTACTTTCTCCCCCGCCCCTCCCCTCCCTCCCCTGCTTTTCTTTGTGCAGTTACTGAGGCTTAAATGTAGGGCTTTGGAGCCCTCACTATTGCTCAGCCTTTTCTGCTCAAGACTGCCCCTCTACCACTTGATCCACACACACCTCCACTTCTGGATTTTTGCTGGTTAATCGGAATTGAGAGTTTCATTGATTTTCTAGCTGGGCTGGCTTTGATCCTCAGCTGTCAGCCTCCTAAGTATCTGGGATTATAGGAATAAGCCGTGTATCTGGGATTACAGGAGTAAGCCATCAGCACCGGGTTTATATTCTACTTTTAAACCAGCATGGGGAGGAGATACAAAGGAATTATTAGAGATAATTTTACCACTTTACAGCCATCATCTATATAGGTACATTTATGGATATAATGAGTATTTGGAAAGAGAATAAATAACAGTTCTAGAAGGCTACAGAGTACATTGTAGGTTGTGTGATTTTTTTTTTTCAGTATGGTGGTTTGTGGATGGTTGATGTCTTGACAGGAAGACTGAATCCTTCACAGTGGGGGTTGTGCTGCTCAGTGCCTCCTCCCTGTGTGGGAATGTCTGCCTGATGGTTCATCAATTGCCTTGAAATTCTCAGATGGAAATGAAGCTTTCATTGCCAAGTATTTTTACTGGGCCTAAGGACAGATCACCTGAGCGTGTCCTTCCTTAACAATTAACTTCAATTTAGAAGACATTTAGAGTCTTTTGGAAGACATTTAGTAGCAAGAGAGTGATTTGTGGAAAGACTGTGAGTTTCAGTCTTTCCCGTGAAAGGTGATAATGGGATTTAGGTCTTTCCTTCAGATTTATTATCTGTGTTCCCATTTCTCACGAAGTGAAACTTTTATTTTTCACAAAACTGAGCTTATTTCAACTTGATAGAGGATACAATTTTAGAAGGTTGAGTAGTTTCTGGGCAACTCAGCATTGGTATTGGGCAATGCCAACATTCAGTATGCAAAAGCCAGGCCTAAGGACTTGGTAAAAACAGAAAACTGCCATAAACACAGCTGTAGCCAGCCAACAATGAGAATGAGAAAAGGGAGATAAATAGGAGATGTGTGTCATTACTTCAGATTGGTATATTTTGGAGGAAGTATGGGAAGAAAACAGAGAATCCAGAAATTGAAAAGAAAAGAAAAAGCTGATCCAATCTAAGCAGAAACATTATTTTTCTAATAAATAACTGTCCTTATTAATTTGTCACATGCCAAATGTTTCTAATCACCTTTTGGCAACAACATGGGTTCCTGAGGGAACCACAAAGCTACTTCCTACTTCCCAAGATGGTGGTTCTCTTCAGGACAAGTCTCATCCCTGAGCTCTGAAACTCAGAAGGCCTGGGATCTCTGGGGATGGTCAGAGACTTCAATCTGGATGAGAAATTCCTTGTCAGTGACAAACTGTCATAAAAGCCAGGCAGTTTCCCCAGAGGGATTGGTAAAAATATATATACACATTAGTAAAGACACTGCCAGGTCTGAGCTGTCCAGTCAGAAGTCAAAATGTTTGTGCACACCAGACACTGTGTCTGGCTACCTCCATCGAAGGCCCATGTTTGGTCTGGGAAAACAGTTCTGTGTTTACCATCACAGAGGGCTTGTGAGTGAGTAACAATGACCAGGCCCAACTGGCAGGAAGACCCTTTTTTCTCATGGCTGTGTCATTAGGTTGAGTGGGAGGTTTTTCTTTCTTTCTTTCTTTCTTTCTTTCTTTCTTTCTTTCTTTCTTTCTTTCTTTCTTTCTTTCTTTCTCCTTCCTTCCTTCCTTCCTTCCTTCCTTTCTTCCTTCCTTCCTTCTTTCTTTTCTCTTTCCTAGCATGTGTCTCTGAGATAGAGCAGCCTGAACAGCTCTTCCTGTCAGAAGGGTGCACACCGGTCTGTGAACCCAGAAACAATTCCACAGATTGACCTTTCAGTGGAAGGCAGCAGCCACCACTTGGTGTCATCGCTGTAGCCACACTCCAGTTGCCTTTCACTTTCCCTTGTCTGAGAATCTGTAAGAGACGCTGTGGGTATGGAGTGTTTGGCATACTCCAGAATGCTGCCCAATACAACCTCACTTTTCAACAGAAGATTTTTTTCACATTAAATGCCCAAGAAGGCCATGTATCATACTGGTGGAGAGGCACTAATCATATAAAAGCCAGGGCTGGTCAGGCTGGGTGTAATTATTTATTTCAGTTTTCTGTAAAAGGAGGGGCCTTCTCTTCAATTCAAGTAGACATCTGGCAGTTTCCCAGTTGGGAAATTCTACTGGCAAAAGTGTTAAATAAAGGGCAAGGTAACATGGTATTTGAGGTCCCTGTATCTTCATCTCTGTGACCTGGGCATGTGTCAGGTCCAGGCTGGACTGAGCAGAGTGACTTTGATTTGATGGCTGTTAAAGGTCAGGCATATAATGGTATCAGATATGTCAGCTGAGGGTGAAGTACACAGCATAATAGATTGATGGTAATTAAGTAGTCCTGTTTAATAAGAGTCATCAGCATTACAGGCATTGTTGGAAGGAGCAGTTTGGGAAAGAAATGGGAAGTCATGAAGAAAGGAGGTGGGATATACTTTAAGGAATATTTTTTTTGTATGTTTTATTAGTAAATCAGAGGAAGTGTGTGTGTGTGTGTATGTGTGTGCGCACGTGTGTGTTATACACACTTGTGTTTTGGAAGACCTAGCATATTTTTTTCTGCCTCAAAATTTGTGATTTTTTTCTTTTTCTAGAAAGTCTCTTAAAGGACAAGAAGGTAGATAAGTAGAAGAGAAGTCTCAGCTTCAAGTTATCTTAATTCAGTATAAGCATGTCCAGAAATTGTGCACCACAAACCCTTCAATAAAAATGGTTCAACAAATTTCCAACATTCATTTATAGGTTTTGTAGGATGAGAATCTGTGTTATTACTGTATTTGCTTTTTATGTAAATCGTCAGACTCTGAATAACTGCTTGCCCAATGAAAAATTTCACACTTGTAGGAAGTTATCATTCTTTAATAATACTTAATGCTATTAATGAGTACTACCAGTTGTTAAAAAGTATATTGGATTAGAATATATGAACAAGGGCAATTCTGAGTTGCAAGTGTTACACAGTTTCAATATTATTTTTGTTAGCTTGCACAAACGATGGATAGTTGTGGGATTTATATGTGGATTATTGAAGTTTCATCTTTAATGAGCAGGTATTGAGCATGCAAAGAGCTAGTCAGGGGGCTGGGGGTTTAGTTCAGTGGAAGGGCGCCCACCCGGTGTGTGCAAGGCCCTGGGTTCGGTCCTCAGCCCTGGGGAAAAAAAAAAAGAGCTAGTCAGGAGGACTTCTATTTTACTCAGTAATGAAGGTAAGGGAGGGCTTCATCACTAATCTGCCTTGTAACTTGACCAGTTTCAATGAGCCATGGTTGATGTAATTTCCTTCCTAATTCTATATACTGTACATACATGTGGAAGAAGTCTTTGGCTCTTAAGAGTTTTGATTTATCCTTTCCTTCCCTCCTTCCCTCCCTCCCTCCCCCCGACTTCCTCCCTCCTTTCTGTGTAAGAGATGGAATCTAGGGTCTTATGTATGGCAGGCAAATCATTGAGCTACATTTTCAGCCTTCTTTTTTTTGGGGGTCCAGTCGTGGGGTCTGAACTCTGGGCCTGGGCGCTGTCCCTCAGCTCTTCAGCTCAAGGCTAGCGCTCTACCACTTGAGCCACAGCACCACTTCCGACTTTTTTCTTTTTGCTTATGTGGTGCTGAGGAATCGAACCCAGGGCCTCATGCATGCAAGGCAAGCACTCTACCACTGAGCCACCTTCCCAGCCCTCAGCCTTCTAACTTAGTCTTTTCATCTCATTTTTGGCTCAGTAAAAATCTTTATCTTGAAGCAGAGATGAGTTGGGAAAAGATTGTGAAGTAATTTTTTTTTTTAAAAAATGAGTTTCGTGCTATTCTTCCTTCCAGTGCCATGACCCTAGGTAGGCAGGGCCCAGAGTCTAGGCTCTTAGGCATGGTGTGATTCTGTCTGGGAGTCCTCAAGAAGAGGGCCTGATTTTATGAGCGTTTGATCTTATCTTTAAGGCTCCAGTGCCAGTGCAGTGCCAGCCACACAACAGGATCTTCTTAAAATAGGAGCTTTGTTTCATCAGATGAATACATATTTCGACTGTATTATCTAGCTTTTGTTATCCCTATAAAATGCCCACCTAATAAACGATATAGTCTTTGCACATAGGTACAATTTGTTATTTTTATCAAATGTATTGGGTAGGTACCACAAATGGTTTCTGGCACAGGAAATCCACTCCTGCTTAGTCTGAAAATCCTCTCTTTGAGGCACATGGCCCAGAGTAACTCAGGAATTAAATGTGTAGTCTTATGGGTAGAAGTAATATTGGTCTAACCCTAGTCATTTGTTTATTTATTTATTTAAGTGGTACTAGGGTTTGAATTCAGGACTTATGTTTGCTGGACAGGTGTTCTGTTGCTTGAGCCATTCGCTTAGCTCTTTTGTGCTCTGGTTACTTTTGAGAGAGGGTCCTTTTTCGCCTGAGTGGGCTTGGACTGTGACCCTACTATTTTATGTTTCCTGCTACAGCTGAGATGAAAACTTCATGCCACCACTCCCAGCTTTTTCTGTTGGGATGAGATCACTAGAACATTTTTGCCTACACTGGCCTGTTATCCCAATCTTCCTGATCTCAGATACCTCTGATGTCCTCCTGAGTAGCTGGAATGGCAGGTGTGTGTCACACAAACTTTTTTGGTGCTTGGCTCTGTCCCTGAGCTAGCACTCTACCACAGCTCCACTTTCTACTTTTTGCTGGTTAATTGGAGATCAGAATCTCATGTAGTTTCCTTCCTGAGCTAGCTTTGAACTGTGATCTTTAGATCTTAGCTTCCTGAGTTACTAGAATTTACAGGCATGAGCCGCTGGCTTAAGTTCATTCTTTTAACTTCTTGATAGAGTTGGATCTTTAGCTAGAGTAGTGATCATAGGTTTTGTAAGCTGAAAGGTAGTTTTCACAGTAGCTGGCCTGTAGCCCCATGTACTGGTTAGGAATTTGAAGCTTGAGGAGGTGACACAAGTTCACACAACTCTTTGATGCAGACTTCAAGCCCTGTGCTTTTCACCCCTAACTGTATTTTTAATGTTACTTTTTCATTTTTAAATGGCATAACATGTAGTAGTTTGTTTTTGAACTTGTAGGACAGAAAACAAAGACACTTGTTAAAAAAATTAATTAGAGCTGAATTCCCCATTGACTCCTTATCACTCATTCAGACTGTATTAGAATCTATAGTATTGGTAGCCTGGAACTTTTCACTTTTGAGTCTGGTGCCTGGGTACACTTCGATAAAAGTAACAGCGAGAGTATCCACCTCTTGTATCCTCTCTTCACTAAGGTATTGGTCTGTGGTTACTTTGGAGTCCATGGAGACAATGTGGCCTTGGGAAGCACTTAAAACATTTATTTTTAATCACAACCAAGCACCTTCTGCTACCAAAGTAACGCCTTTTACAATGAGTTCAACAGGCAAGCAATAAGCAGCAATCGAAAAGTTAGAAGCAGACATCACAGCGAGATGACTAAGAGCAGAATGATTCTGCCATGAGTGAACATTTGACAAAGGATTTTCATCAGGCTTCATCCCCACTCTTTCCTCAGAGGAGGAAAGAATCTTCTGAGAACTGTGTGCAGTGGAGGAGCAGTAATTCATGGTGTGTTCGTCATGAGGATAGGAGAGGAAGCAGAAGTGAGTCTATTTGCCTAATATGGTGCCTTGGGGCGTTAGAAGCCAGAGGATTGCAATGGAAATAAACCTGTTGAAAGCCAAATAAGATGAACACTGGGCAGTACAAAAGAAGGAAGGAAGACGACCATCACTTGAGCCCTCTGAGCCTTGTGTTAAAATGAGAATTCTGTCCCCTTCTAAGAATAAGCCTTCCAGTATGCACTTCAGGAAGTCCCAGTGCTTCAGCTTGGATGGCTAATATGAAAAACAAAGCAATTGTTTGTTGACACGAATTCTAGCAGGTGCAGTTCCATTTTAAACAAGAAGCTGCTATTGTTTTCAGGAATCTGGATGATGACTGTCTTAGAACATGAAGGGCTGGTTCTTCAGTGTGTGTGTGGGGGGGGGGGCCGGGGGAGGAACCTTAGGGCCCTGTTTTTCATTTGAGACCGGGTTACCATAGTTCTCATCCTCTGTACCTGTCTGATTAGCGCCCCCTGTAGGTTAATGCAAGTTTCCAAAAGGAAACCAAAAGGGTTGCTTTCAACCAGTTGTGTTAGAAACTCTCCTGATTGTCCTATTGTCAGGAAAATCCTGGAGCAGAAGGGGAGAGGAAGGCTGTCCAGATGTTTGTTTGGTAGCTGCTAGATGCCTGGGGGGTGCAGGATTCCTTTGATTTAGTCTGTTTGCTTCTGGGGAATGCCAACTGGGGTCCACGCTGTGTCCCTTAAGTAACAAAGTGACAAGCAAGTTCGGACTCTGGGGTTGATGGTGATCTGCTTTTGCTACAGATCACTAGATCCTGGGCCCAGTCTTCTCCCAGGTGGTATGAGGGAAGAAGAGAAGACTAAGTTTGAGGTCCTTTAGCATGGGGCGGAGGGGAGGTGGATGGGCAGGCCACAGGAATCCAAAGCTCTCCTCCCTTTTGTGTAGCAGTGGCACCTTGGGATCCCAGCCTTATATGTGAGATGTGGAGCGGTGCATGATTTATGGGCAGTGGAGGGCAGTAATCCCTCCCCTGGCTGCCTCCTCGGCCTTTGCCAACATAGGCACTAAATATCCAGCCCGGCTGGGGATGCGCTTGCTGCCTGCAGCGGGTGGGCCTTGTACTGAGGGCTGGTGAGCCTCTCAATTTACTTTCTCCAAACCACGATAAATTCAGGCCCAAATGGCAGTAGAATTAACCGTGACAATGCCACTGTCGTGTGCAGGCCAGTAGCTCTTGTTGGCTCAGATCGGGTTTAGCTTTTTAGTGCTTCCCTTAACCAGCAGGAGAGTACCTCTGTTTTCCTTTTTCAGTTCGGAAGGTTCAGGTAAGTGATGACTAGCTAATAGGTCCTGAGCAAATATTTAATTGATGTATGCTGTGTGCCTCACATGAATGAAGAAGCAAAATGCAAATCGCTCCCCCTAATTACCTAATGGTTTTAGGTCAGGACACTTCAGAGGATGTGAGCAAGGCTGAGATTTGTTTGTTAGGGGTTGTTTAACTACTCAGTGCTATCACCTCCCTCTCCTCTTCCCTCCCTCCCTCCCTCCCTTCCTTCCCTTTCTCTTTCTTTCCTTTCTCTTTTGCTCTTCCCTCCTTCCTCCTTCTTTCCTCCCTTTCTCCTTCCTTTTTTCCTTATAATTTCTTCCTTCCTTCCCTCCCTCCTTTCTTTTCTTTTCTTTCCCTCTCTCCTCCCTTCTCTGCCTCCCTCCTTTCTTCCCTTCTTCCCCACTTCCTTCCTTGGCTGGCACTCTGCCTCTATACATCACCATTAGCTCCTCTCATTACTTTTCAAATAGGGTCCCAGCTGAGACTGCAATTCACCTATTCACATTTCCCATATGGTTAGGAGGACAGGCATGTCCCACCATGCCCAGCTATGGACACGGGAATCTCCTGTGTATGTCCAGGTGGGTCCTGTATCATGGCCCTCCTGATTCTTACCTCCGAGTTACCAGAATTCCAAGGATGAGCCATCAGTGCCTGGACTATTCTAGTTTTGATAAAGTGAACAGAAACTGAGTCTGGTTAAAGCTGTCAAGTTATATAAAAAGCAACTGGGGAGCTGTGACATGTAACTCAGTCTCTTGCTCTCTTTGGATCTTCTCTCCTTCTCCTGGCTCCAGGTTTGCCATATCTTTGTTTCAGCTGTTACCTAAATATCTCTGGTGACTGCCTGTGGCTGAGGTGATGGAGGGACATACGTGGGAGGCAGCGTGGCGTTCAGCAGCACAGTGCGCACCCAGCCTTTTCCTGTTCTGCTCCTTTCTTCTCCCTACATCTATGAAGTCTGAAATTTCCTAAGTCATTAATGCTGCCCACACTGCCTTTCCTGAAGAATGAATGCACTAGTTGAGATCTGAGGGCCACTAAACAGAAGGAATTGGTCTCTGTGTGTGTGTGTGTGTGTGTGTGTGTGTGTGTGTGCGCGTACATGCTTGTGATTTGTTTCAGGTGACTCAGTGGTATCTATTTGTTGGGCCTTCTTAGGTAAGTCACAGACACTTGTTTCTATGTTGGCATTTCTTTGTTTCTAAAATGGAATCAATAACCCGCTACAGGCCTCGGGTAAGGATGGAATGAGATGATTTATATTATATCCGGCTCCAGTCCTGTTTTGAAGTCATTGGATGGGCAGACAAAGGCAGCGTTAGGAAGTTAAGTACACAAGCTCTGGTTGTGCCTGGGAGAGAGCTTTGAAGGAGTTACAAGCGCTAGAGCTGTGAGGGCACAGAAATCTGGGAGAGGAAAATCCACTGGCCTTAGTTGGAGACAGTTGCTTCAAGCTGGGGACCCAGGACCAGTCAAGATTCCATAGTGCAGGACTGGAAATACTCTTCATGATTTTTGGTGATCATAGGCTCTGGCATCAAGTGTACTGTTGGTTCTTTGGCTAAAACCATTCATTGTCAGAATGGAATTTGCTTTATTATCCAGTTGTTCATACTAGCTTCTAGCTTCTGGCCAAGATGAGGTAGGGAACGATTCCTCTCCTCTCCTCTCCTCTCCTCCCCTCCCCTCTCTTCTCCTCCCCTCCCCTCTCCTCTCCTCCCCTCTCCTCTCCTCTCC
>NW_012267246.1:9825498-9841742 GCF_000151885.1 Dipodomys ordii | reverse complement strand
TTCTCTTCTCTTTCTTTGCTGGTCCTGGGGCTTGAACTCAGGACCTGAGCACACTGTCTCTGAGCTTTTGTGCTCAAGGCTAGTGTTCAACCACTTTGAGTTACAGTGCCATTTCCGGCTTTTTGGTAGTTAATTGGGGATAAGAGTTTCATGGATTTACCTGTCCTAACTGTCTTTGAACTGTGATCCTCAGACCTCAACCCTTTGAGTCACAAGGATTACAGGCATGAACCACCAATGCCAGGCAGGAAAAGATCTTTACAGACCAAAGTCACTTGAGAGGAAAAACTACAGTACAGTACACTAAGTTTTATAAGTTAGTACAGCATTCTCTAACTCTTTCTTCTGTGGTTGTCTCTAAAATGTTGGGACCAAGTGTCTTATTGTGTTGCAGGGGAGTCAGCCTTTAATGCGATGAGCGTTGTACAATGTGCTCTCCCATTACAGATGTCTTTTGTGGACCCACGTGTGGATGGCTCTGAAGAACCTGTAAGAATGACAGCCTCTCAGGCCATCTTAGATCTACTGAACCTGCACTTGAAATAAGTTCTGCAGGGGGTTCATATAAACACTAGAATTAGCCAGAGAACACAAACATACCTTGTGTGTGAAGGTTCACAACCACAGACACAACCATACATGAATTCGTTATGCTAAAGGCTTATATTTATCATAAGATTATAAAAATATAGATGGACCTAGAACAAATCATGTTAGGTGAGGTATGTCAAGTGCAGAGACAAATGGTGCATGTTCTCTGTGATATGTGGAAATTAGATCTAAAATCCACTGGGATGGGATAATTACACAGGATTCTAGATACTCACCCACAGGGAGACCAAAAGAGGACACTCTTAGGAGAGGAACACAAAGGCACAATCCCTATGTGCCTCTTTATAATTATAAAGCAATTCAATTTTAATTTGTTTGATGATTCTGTCTTCTTTATGTATCGTGTATTCACCTGTGTATCTTTTGGAGGTGGGGAGGGCACAGAACTTGAGGGAAAAGGGTGAAAAGTGCAGCAGTGGAGCTCACTGGACACTGATGAAAGTGAACTCTGCAACTCGTGGGTGGAGATGGGAGGGAGGGACTGGGAGAGAGTGGACAAAAAAGAAATGTATTTGTTACCTGACTCATGTGATTGTAATCCCTCTGTACACCACCTTTACAATAACAATGAAATAAATTAATTATGAAAATATAGAAGTACATAGAAATAAGAATTATCACATAATTCTTAACTTTTCTTAATGTCTTTCCTATTTGCCTCACTCTTTTTCTGAATGGAGAGGGCTTTACTAGAAATTGAATCTAAGCAGCTGCTCTACCCCTGAGCTATCTTCCAATTCCTATTTTTGTCTTCTTTTTTATTTATTTTTTACTGCTGAGGACTGAACTTGCCAGGCAACTCTAACTCCCCCAACCCATGCTTTTGTTTTTTAATTTAAAAAAGTCTGGACTTTTTGTTTTCTTGGAAAGCTATTCCTCTACCAAGCCTTCAAAACATAACTAATTATTTTTAATATTAGGGAGGAAAATGGAAAAACGAAAGTACATAATTGTACCATATTCCAAACCTCCTAAGGAATTGAAGAGGAAGATTGATTATTAACTAGAAGCTGTTCTACATGAATTTTTCGGTAGTACATTTGGCTAGTTTGTCCACAAACAGGTTTGGTATCCCATATGGATCCAAGGCTCAGTGCATCCAAGGTTGCACATTTCTGCTTCATCTGTACAAGGAAGTTAGTTGGCAAATATATACCAGAATTTCCCTTCTTTGGCAAGTCTATCTGAAAAGATTAGTTGGTCCACGTCTAAAGTTTGGTATTGTATTTTTCCAGCAGGAGATAGGTAGTGGAGATTGAACAATGTATTTTTTTTGTGTGTGTAAACAGAAATCTTTGTTATTGTCTTTCAATTGTGAGGAATGGATTTCTTTTTCTAAGCCTCTATTATTTCTTTTCCAAACTTTCCTAATGATTGAGTTCACCAACCTAGGATCCTGTGAATTTTTTCTGATGCCTTTTGTCCCGTTCACTTGGAGCCACAGAGACATTTCTGGCTTTTTGGTAGTTAATTGGAGATAAGAGTCTCGTGATTTACCAGTGATATGTTTCAGATGACCCAGTGGTAGTTGTCTTGGGCATGGTCCTCATGAGCAGGAGCCGGGCCTGGGGGCCACCAGCTGGTGTATCATTTTCTAGGCTCTTGACTGTCAGCGACCCTCCTCTCAGCTTCCAGGGCTGGCGCACTGGACCGTTTGCAAAGATTTGGAAAGGAGCCACTCACAGGAATTATTGAACAATTACTCTGTGAAACTTGAGATAACACTTTGTTCCACCACAGAGGAATTGCTGTGTGACAGAAGGAAATTATCTGTTTAGTTCTCGATTAATGTTGATGTGAGAAAAACAAAATTACACTTGATGGTATCTAGTCCTAGAAATGCCTGTATTTATTTAAAAAGGCAAACATTAACAGGAGCCCTTTCTGTAGAGTGAATGTAATCAACATGGGAAGATGGATTGTGTGAGTTGCAATTGAAAAATAAAACAACACAAGAACCCATCAATGCTCTTTAAGATGTCAGTGGGCACTTCCTGGCTACCAAATTAAATTCCCTGCAGTTGGGGAAATTTCCAGAAACAACTGGATTCTGAGTAGAGTGGTGTGAGGTGGAATCCATCG
This sequence comes from Dipodomys ordii, assembly GCF_000151885.1. Classification (NCBI taxonomy): domain Eukaryota; kingdom Metazoa; phylum Chordata; class Mammalia; order Rodentia; family Heteromyidae; genus Dipodomys; species Dipodomys ordii. The sequence continues at coordinate 9,839,048 of NW_012267246.1, read as the reverse complement.
CTGTAGATACTGGGCAAGTTTGTGTGGGCATAATCTTATGTGTGTTTTCTTACTTGTTTTACCACGTACAAAAAGCTGAGCAAGCCTTACTAAATCCATTGCAAGCTTTCAATCAAATTAAGAAAAAAACTTTTTTTTTCTCCCCTGATAGACAAGTAATCTCCATAACACTTGTGGTTCAAAATGCTAATAGAAATACCTCTTCACTTCAGGGCTTATTTGCTGGCAATTGCTCTGAGTTACTTAGGCCTCTTTGATTACAGAATACACCTGTGTTCCTTTGTGTGCATGTGTATGTGTGTGCTCATGCACTGGTAGTAAGGCTTGACATCAGGGCCTCCCACTCACTAAAGGCCCTACTACTTGAGCCACATTTCTACTTCTGACTTTTTGCTGGTTTGATTGGAGATAAGAGTCTTGTGGACTCTTCTGCCTGTGCTGGCTTTGAACCTCAATCCTTAGATCTCAGCCTCCTACATAACTAGGATTACAAGTGTGAGCCACTGGCACCTGGCTGCACATGCTTGTACCTTATTTATCAAGCAGTGCTATCTTCTATTTGTTTTTGTTTTTGTGCAAGCCCAGAAGGGCTTGATCTCAGGGCCTGAGTGCTCTCCCTGAGCTTTTTCACTCAAGGCTAGCACTCTGCCACTCTGAGCCACAGTTCCACTTCTTGCTTTTGGTGGTTAATTGGAGATAAGAGTCTCATAGATTTTCTTTCCTGGGTTGGTTCTGAACCATGATCCTCAGATCTCAGCCGCCTGAGTAGTGAGGATTATAGGCGTGAGCCCCTGGTGCCCAGCTAGCAGTGATACCTTTTTGAACAGTGGAAATCAAACTGCTGTGACCATTTGAAAAATAAAATGGTTACGAGTTTTTCAGAGGAATCTAATATTTTCTTTGTAATGTAAAGATTATTTTACAAAGGAGCACCAAATCTTTTTTGTTTTTAAATTTCTTTTACTTTTTGGTGGTACTGGGGTTTGAACTCATGACTTTGTGCTTAGTAGAGGCATCTACCTATTAGGCCTTTATCCCTTCTTGCTTTAGTTATTTTTCTACACTTAATCTTAGGCAGAAAGCTGATAAGGAGTGCGTCAGTTAATTTTTGAACAGGGTTTTATACTGTTTTCCTGGGTGGGCTCTTGGATTGTGATCCTACTGTCTCTCTCTTGTAATCTAGGATTACAGGTATGCATCTTGCATATTTATTTTGAGCTTCACAGTTTTTTTTCCATTAAAAATGTTCAGCATTTATTTAAATCATTAAAAAATCAATTTAGAATTAATACAGTGGTGTTTCTGCAGAAAGGCAGTTGTTAGCCTTGATTTTGGAAAAAAAATTTACTAGAGGAGAAGCAAACACAAAACTGTTTGAGCGAGGGACAAATTTTGATGGCCTTCTCAATAATCTAGAATTTTGTTAAGGGAGAGGAGCGATATTTTTATTTTTGAATTGTTCTTAGTTTTACATTCATCAGAAATATTCTTGCTTCAGTTTGTGTTTGTGTGTGAGAGAGAGAGGAGGAAGAGAGAAGAAGGAGAAAGAGGAAGAGGAGAGAAAGAGAAAAGGAGGTAGAGGTAGAGGAGAAGAAAAAGGGGAGGAAAGAGAAGGAGGAGGAGGAAGAGGAAAAGGAGGGGAAAGTGATAGAAAATTCTTATGCAAGATTAGGTAAAATATTAGATCTATGAGCTTATTATTATTGAGAAAACCACACACCCCATTTTCCTAACTCCAGTAGATGTAAAAAGAGAAAAGAAAAAAACAGTAAGTCCGTCTAGTCTGGTTATATTTAAAAGGGTATTTTAATAAGCTTAAGTCTGGTTCTAGTTCTTTGGCAGAGATTTCTGTTTTTTTTTTTTTAATATTTATTTATTTATTTTGGGTCCGGTCGTGGGGCTTGAACTCTGGGCCTGGGTGCTGTCCCTCAGCTCTTCAGCTCAAGGCTAATGCTCTACCACTTGAGCCACAGTGCCACTCTAGCTTTTTTCTTTTTGCTTATGTGGTGCTGAGGAATCAAACCCAAGGCCTCAGGCATGCAAGGCAAGCGCTCTACCACTGAGCCATCTTCCCAGCCCCAAGATTTCTGTTTTATTCCCTTTACCTCCAGTGCCTAGGACATAGGTACTCAGTAAGTGGCTGTAGAATGACCAGAGCTCCAGGCTGTGGCTTCTGCAGAAAGCTCTTCTGACCTTGAGAGCAAAAGATCCCTCTCCCTTCCGAAGACGTTCTTTGGTACAGTGCCACCCTCTCCTTGAAATCAGGCCATCTTACTGAGCTCACTGGCTTTGAAGCAGGGCTAGGCCTGCTCAGGAGCCCAGCAGGAAGCCTCGTGTCTGACCCCAGCCCCCATGGGCAGTGTCAGGAGGTCAGAGAGTCCTTGTTCAAGCCCAAAGATACAGGCCCAGTTGACTGTGGGTCACAGGTCCACATTCTTGGGTGCAGTGGGAGTGTTAATTAGTGACAATTACCTACTGGAAAAAAGCAGTGGAATCCTGAGTGCTCCTTCCAGAAAACTTAAAGACAGAAGGAAGCTTGTAACAATGGGTCAGGGGAGATGCGTTTCCGTCCCCATGTTCAAAACAAGGTACTGTCTGACAGATGAGTCGTGGGGGCTCGCAGAGCAGCTTTGATGAGCCATCTCCTGCTTCCTGATATTGTGACCCCCTTAGCCAACACGTACAAATAAAACCAGCATGCCTTCGATCTAAATGAGGGCACACTATCTGAGGAGATGCTTCACGCTCAGGATGTGGTTGAAATCCTGTTATGAATAAGGTTTACATCCTTACCACTGAAATAATATTTTTGTACTCTGGAAATCAATGGCAAGGGGGAAAAAAAAGGACAGGTCATCTAGTATGTAAACAACTTAGCTTTGATGTAATATCTTGTTTGCTGGATTTGGACCTAGGGAAAGTCAAGGAACATGTTGCTTCGTTGATTTCTCTCCTTTCTTCCCCTTTAACTTCTCTTCCTTCTTCATATGTTTTGAGAATGAGTTCAGCTCCCAATTTCAACCTTAATGGTGTACTTCTTTTTCTCCTGGGGGGAGCTCCTTAGGCATAGAAGACTGCTAACTTGCATTTAAAATTATAACCGAAAGATGTTTGATTTGAGGGAAGGTGTATGTCCTCAAGCTGAGACCTTGTAGAGAATTTGTGGATTCTGTTTCAAACGGAACTCAGATCGTTTGAGGCTTACGTTCCATTTGCTCTTGGCAAAACATCATTTCCTGGTTCAAAAGAAAATAAGCACATGAAAAAGGGCCCCCAGGCTTCGTGGACATCAAAGCTTATGAGATACCCTTATGAAACAGCATTTTGATGATTGGTAAGATTATAGAAACCAGGAACGTACAGATTAAAACTATCTACCTACAAGGTCAAAAACAAAAACAAAGACAGTAGCAGCCACGAAGAAAAAAAACAAAGGGCGATGATGTTGGCAAAGACCATTCCCTTTGGATATTTTTACCCAAACTGAGACACTTCTGTCTTTCTGTTCTCTTCCAGCTGATCATCAATATTATTATTATCAAAATGTTTGAGCTATGTCAGATTCTATTCCAGCTTCTGTCTGTTATCTCCTAGACTTTACACCTAAAAATGATAGCCAAAGTCCTTTTGAATCAACAGTTTCTTTGTAAATTATATTTATAGCCTGATGTTTATACAACAGTATGGGTAGTATATTAATCTTACATACATAAGGACCAAATATTGACCAATCGATCTGTTACAAAATATTCTATATTGGTAGTCCCCAAGTGAAGGTAGTATTGATGCCCAGGGGATAGCTGGTGAATGTCTGGAGATAGTTTTGTGGTTATAATTCCCAACACAGGTTGGAGAAGGTTTGCTACCAGCATCTAATGAGTAGAGGCCAAGAAACCTGCTCAGTGCTACAAAGTCCAGAGGACATATCTAGCTCGGATCATCAAAAGGATTATGGGTTGGAAACGCTGTTTTAGACCAAGACAATCACTGGCCTTATCATCTCTAACTACTTACCCTCTCTTCCAACCAGGACTGATGCTCTTTACTGATTTCTGGGCATGAATGATCAGATTGGAGGAAGAGAGAATAATAATGAGAGAGAGACACACAGAGAGAAGAAGAAAGAGAGAGAGAGAGAGAGAGGGAGAGAGAGGGAGAGGGAGAAGGAGAGAGGCAGAGAGAGGGAGAGAGATAGAGATGGAAGGGAGAGATAGCTATAAGACTAACCTGACCCTTTACATCCGGTGGTCTTCATGCCTGCCCCATAATAACTAAGGAGAATAAAGTGCTTTTTTTTTTTTTTTTATAAAAGGTTCTAAAGCCCAGAGGTTATTAGCTGTTGTAAGAACGTTTTTTTTTAAGTCTGAGGGAAGGCAATGGAAACAGGATATATTAATAAATTTTGTTTGTCATTGTTTGCATGCTACTACGTACAAGAGGCTGATGAAGCATTTCCGTCCTTCATGAGTGCCTGCCTTGCTTTTTTTTTTTATTTAAATTTTTGCCCAGGTTGGCCTTTGTTCCCTCATTTATTCATTCAGTAGACACGCACCCACACGTAAGTCAGAGGCAGGAGAAAGCAATGCATGCATGGAAGTGTTCCCGGGCGGGGTTAGATCTGCAGGATACCCTCCGACAGAGTCAGCTGAGACAGAGTGCACAGTTTAGCCATGTATGGATTTTCTGGAAGAGCTGGTTGTGGCCAGATACTATGTCCAACACTCTTGAGGAATTGGCAAATGTTTGTAGCTGCCACAAAGGTGGTGTCCCAGGAGACAGAATGGCACCTTTTGGGCAGGGTTCCCCAGGCTTAGAACTGCCGGCAGCATCTGTCTCAGACTGCAGCAACAGCAGCAGTGTTAACAGAAACAGTTTTTTGGGGTCCACTTCAGGTCCCTGACTTCTGAACCTCAAGGGACAAGATTTTCTTTTTTTACACAAAAATTATTGTAAGTGATTTTTTGGTGTGTGTGTGTGTGTGTGTGTGTGTGTGTGTGTGTGTGTGTGTGTGTGTAGCTTGAACTCAAGGCCTAGCACTATCATTTGGCTTTTTCACTGAAGGCTGATGCTCTACCTCTGGAACCATACATCCATTTTTTTTTGGTGGCTAATTGTAGATAAGAGTCACATGGACTTTTCTTCCCTGAGCTGGCTTCAAACCATGATCCTCAGATCTCAGCCTCCTGAGTAGATAGGATTACAGGCGTGAGCCACTGGTACCTGGCAGTGAGTCTTATCATCAGGTAGATTTAGGAAACTCCCCTCATGAGGAAACTCACCCCCCCCCCCAAACAGAAGAACATTGAGAGCTCCATCCTTGGGCCTTCCACTATACCCAATAGATTCAGTCCCTTACACATTTCAGCAAAGAAGATTAGTCTAGATGAGAGATTTTAATAAAGATCTGCTATGCACCAATGGCACTAGCGCTCTCCAGAGGCCGGGATAGGGCAACCAAGATGGACAAAGTGCCTGTGCTCACTGAACTTATGCCCAGATTCACCAGTCAGAACTGAAATAACTAAGGTGCATTTTGCCTGCAAAGTTCCTTCTCTTTTGCAGAGAAGAAAATCAGAAAGAAGCTTTGCATTTGTAGGGAGGGATCCCTTGTATATGCGTGTACATACTAAGTGTGTTTCTAGTATCCAGAGTTATCAGTTGTAGTTAATATTTGAATGAGCTTTATGTATCTGTGATCAGTAACATATATGTATGTATAAGTCAGGTTCTGGTGGCTCACACCTGTAATCCTGTCTCCTCAGGAGGCTGTGATCTGAGGATTGGGGTTTGAAGTCAGTCTGGGTAGATAAGTCCCTAGGAGATTCTTATCTCCAATTATCCACTAACAAAGCTGGAAGTGGATCTGTGGCTCAAATGGTAGAGTACTAACCCTGAGCAAAAGAAACTAAGGGACAGTGCCCAGGCCCTGAGTTCAAGCACCAGTACACACACACACACACACACACACACACACACACACAAATGTGTGTGTGTGTGTGTGTGTGTGTATCCTATCATAGAGTTGTGAAAATTAAATTTGCCAATACTTGTAAAGTGTTCAGACCAGGGCATGTCACAAAATAAATACACAGCAAGTATTCCTTGCCTCCTTCCTTCTCATCTTTCTCTTTGTGTCACCACCATCATCATATTCTTCCTCACTCCCACCCATAAAATCCTGTGATCCCCCAGTGTCTGTGAATGAAAAATCTGGCAAGCTTGGGAGACTGCAGCCCTTCCTTTACTGAAGCACCGATTCACATATACTTCCTGAAAACCGGAGTCAAGCTTTGGAACTAGGATGTGGGAAATAGAGAAATAAGTCAGCGGTAGATTAGCTCAGGTAGAAAGCAAAAAGAGAATATAGATAAAATGTTCTGAGGGCTCCCAATAGTCAGTGATTTCTTCTAGGTGGAGGATATGTGGGGCTAGAGGAAATGGTCTCTGCTGGGGAGCCATAGTAACCAGTGCATTCTGGGAAAACAGACCAGGGACTGAATGCATAGAATTGATTTGCTTATTGAGTTGGATTTGGAATATAATGTCTATCCTATCTGCTACCAAGATGACAAAGGTTGAAACACAGAATTTCAGAAAGCCATGGGTCTAAATAGGTCTTCCTGAGCCAGCTTAGAATTTTTTTTTTCCAGCTTAGAATCTTAATCGGAGTTATTGATCATGAAATCTCTGTGGGAATTCACATACTGAGTCCTAAACAATCAACACACTGTGAATCTGTGTGTGTGTGTGTGTGTGTGTGTGTGTGTGTGTGTGTGTGTAATGGGGCTTGAACTTCGGGCCTTGTACTCTTACTTTTTTTTCCCACTCAAAACTCAAGGTCATACCTCCATTCTTGGCTCTTTGCTGCTAAATTGGAGATATGTGTCTCATGGACTTTCCTGCCCAGACTGGCTTTGAACTGTGATCCTCAGATTTCAGCCACCTGAGTAGCTACCATTACAGGTGTGAACCACTAGCACTTGGCTACCGTGATCTTTTATTTGAGTCTTGTGTATAAATGGGAGCTGGTTGGTCTCCATTGTCGCTTCAAAAGTAAATGAATAGTGTCTTAAACCTTTCATTTACAGCAACGAGCATTTGTCACCTTCTTACCAACAAATCTCCAATCTACCAAGACCTTTTACAGAAGCTTAAATAATGTTGTTCAGCTCATGTTTTATTCCTCTCTCACCAGTTTGCTTTTAGCTTATCTGGACTTCGGTATGTAATTTGGAAATTGGGCTCTGTTTTCCTTGCTTAAATGGAAGAAAAAGAAATGATTAACTGAAATAACAGCACACATTACTCAGATTTAATTATGTTTGTAATACATCACCCGGTGATATGGGATAACTTCATGCAGTTCATTCGCCATCACATGTTTCTCGTAACATATGGTCCTCGTGAAATAGTTTTGATTCAGAGTCCCCAGTAGCATATGGCAAAAAAAAAAAGCCCCTCAAGTCAAATGCAAAGCAAAGGCCAGTGGAGCCTCTGTGGACAGGCAAGCCCAGCATCTTGGAATCTGAATTGGTGTCAGGGTCTCACTCATCATGAAGATTTTACATTTGGTTTGGGACTTTGGAGCAGGAGGTTCTGGATGTAAAAGTCAGAAGAGATATGGCTTTTGTAATGTCTGCAGAGATTCCTGTGTCGATAAGGTCACCAGAAAGTTAATAGATTTTTATCTTCTCATCATACCAACTTAATATAGTGCAATTGTTTAGTGAGATGGTAAAATGGGAGGAAAATCCTATCATTCTTTGGAGATTTTTTTTTTTTTTTGCACATAGGATGCTTTATGCTTTAAGTCTTTTAAGGGTTTTTATTTTTGGTGTAGGAGTAAAACAAGAATTCACCACTCATTTAAATAATAGATCTCTTGAATAAAAATTTAAAATGCTGGCTAAAAACAATTATGGCCAGAGCACAACATGGTTTTTCCTTTGTGCTGGTTATTCAATTACACTGGAGTAGGAAAAGCTTGTATTTATAGCACTTTCAGAATAAGAGCCAGTTCAACTTAAATGCCTGTAAGTGAATGCTCTAACCATAAGGCAGTTCCATTAGGAATGCTTCATTCTTCCACCAGACTCTTATTGACAGCCTCGCACCGCCCTGGGTTGAAGGCCCTTCTGCCAGCCACTTGGCACATGATCACCCAGAAACACCAGTAGAGGGAGGGTGGTATGTGTAAAGCCGCCCACCAACACCCGCTTTCACAGGGCACCTGGAAGAATGTGGTTGAAAGCAAACCAACCAACAAAACCAACCGAGCCGGCTCTCTTCAGATGCCACCTTTGAAAATCTCTAGGCCACATTACTTTCAGACCAACCTGCTGACTCGAGACCTCTCTCTTGGCCTACTCCGACCAGTTGCCCGAGTGTGCTGTGAGAGTCGTTTTAATACAATTTAAGGATGCTCACCGAGGGATCTAAGAAAGCCAAGAGGCTGAAATGCAAGCCAGCGCAGACCAGGGAGGGACAGCGCTGGGTCACACTGACTAGCAGGCCTCAGCGATCAAACGTGTCACACCTGTCTTGGCCACGGGTGCAGGTGTTCGAGGTCAGCTCTCACTGTGGTTATCAATCGCTGACAGTTGACAGTTTAATTTTACACCACAAGTACCTCATTACTTGTGTAGGCACTTGAAGAACATGTGGGCATTGGATCGGATCAGTGATCAATGACAAAGGTTGCTCAGGGCGCATGTGGTAGCAGTAAAAGTGAAGGTCTCCGTGCATGAGTCGGCAGTGGTAGGGATACATGACAAGGGGAGTCTAACTGACAAACAGTCTGTCAGGTTGAAAGGAATGGAGATTTGCCAGTGAGCGAGCCCGAGATGATAAAATATATCTCTTGATTTGAGGGAAAGGGGGAAGAAAACGACAAAAACAACCCCCCCCCCGGCCCTACACCGGAGCCTTCCAATTTTGAAAGCTTACACAGACTTAGTGTGTGTAAGGCTATACATTTCTATTCTATAAGCACTTATTTCATGCAGAGATGCATTCAGGTGTGGAGGGATTTAAGATTATTTGGGCACAAGGATGCTATTTTATAAAGGTATAGGTGTGCATGTATGTGTATGTCAGGCCATTTCCACCTCACCGAACCCACTACCATTTCAGATTGGGTCCTTGGTTGTTTATTGTCAATTCCAAGAATCCGAAACTCATTCCATATGAGTCCTTTTGTTCTTATCAACACAGTTTGTAGTCAATATCACCAAAATAAATGGTCAGATAGTAATAAAATAAAAGATCAAGTTTTAGATAGCTTTTTATAAAGATTACTACTGCTACTACTACTACTACTACTACCACTACTACCACTGCTACTATTCGTGCTTGTCATGGGGCTTGAACTCAGGGCCTGGATGCTGTCCATGGACCTTTTCCCCCCTCAAAGCTAGCAGTTTACCACTTGAGCCACAGTTCCACTTATGGCTTTTTTGGTGGTTACTTGGAGATAAGCGTTTCATGAATTTTCCTTGCCCTGGCTGGCTTCAAACTGTGATCCTCAGAATTCAGCCTCCTGAAATTTTACAGGTGTGAACCACTAGTGTTCAGCATTATTATTATTATTATTATTATTTTGGGTCCGGTTGTGGGGCCTGAACTCTGGGTCTGGGCACTGTCCCTCAGCTCTTCAGCTCAAGGCTAGTGCTGTACCACTTGAGCCACAGCGCCACTTCCGGCTTTTTTTCTTTTTGCTTATGTGGTTCTGAGGAATCAAACCCAGGGCCTCATGCATGCAAGGCAAGCGCTCTACCACTGAGCCACCTTCCCAGCCCTCAGAATTATTTTTAATAAGAGTCCCTGCAACTTCCCATCTCTCAACTTTTTTTTTGACATTGCCTCCTCCTCAAAGTGTGTTCATGGGGTTATTTTTCTTGAAAGTCATTGATTTTAAGTAGACATGGTCATTGGAAGGAATCTGGAACTCTGGATGACCTTGAAGATCAGAGCAGTCTAATTCTAGACTGTTATACAAGAAAGAAGCACAGTAGTCTCTTATTTAAGCTACTACATTTTGAGGTCTCTTTGGTATAGCACCATGACTTGTACATCTAATAGAGAAAAAACACTAAAAGTACCACCCAGAGGCTGGCACAGAGCAGTGTATACATTTGTTTATTTCTTAAAACAATGCATATTGTTTAATTTCTAATCAAGGTAGTGAATATCGCTTGGAATATGTTAAATATTAACCAGAAGGCATCTGCTTAGTGGCTAGGTTAAATAACCATTACTACCCCCACTAAACTGGTCCTACCAGTCCATTGTCACTTGCTTGGAGAATGGTCACCTTTCCAGCTTGTTGTGGGACCATGCCCCACAATCTATGTTCTTTTGCTCAAGATTCGGAGGAATAAAGAACTCCACTTTTCCTTGTAACTTCAAGGACACTATGTCAGTTCTGAGCATTAATTTATCACGGTTAGATTTACTACATGACATCCATGGCTTCTGCTTAAAAACAAAAAACAACGACAACAAAAAACAATGTAGTCAACTTTAGGACGAATATCAATTTCTTAGAGATCTCGAGTTCAGGAATACCAGGCTGTACATAGATGATTTAGTTTGGAGGTGATTCAGGGAATTCTAGACCATCTTTAAGTGGCATTTCTTGATCATACCACCTTCTTGTCTCTCTTGAACTTTTCTTCCTTCCTCCTCACTTCCTGCCTTGCTACAGGATGCTGTGTGGCTGCTTCCTCTTCCTGTCTAGCGCCACCTGCCACCTGCCCCCAGCATCTCTCTGTCTTATTTGTAGCTCTCAGAGCTAACAAGGTCACTGCTCCCCCTTTCTGTAGTGCAGAACATTGTGTTTTCTTCTGATGTTGCCATCTATTACTTTTCTACTTGTACAGAAGAACAAAAGCTAGCATGTGTCCAAGTTCAAATGTGTATCATTCTGCCTATTTTTTCCCTTTATGTGATTTATTTTTAGTTCCAGAATGCTTCAGAGATATGATAGCTGCCATAAAGTAGCTGGAAGGGTTTGATGTTTAGAGGTGAAACAACTTATTCTGGCAAAGGTGTTGTCTAGATCTTGTGGCTTGATGTTTCTTGGGGGATATGATATAGAAATCTTCCTACCAGGTTTTTTTTTTGGGTCCTGTCATGGGGCCTGAACTCTGGTCCTGGGCGCTGTCCCTCAGCTCTTCAGCTCAAGGCTAGCGCTCTACCACTTGAGCCACAGCGCCACTTCCCGGCTTTTTTCTTTTTTGCTATGTGGTGCTGAGGAATTGAACCCAGGGCCTCAGGCATGCAAGGCAAGCGCTCTACCACTGAACCACCTTCCCAGCCCCCCTACCAGTTTGTTTTATAGGCCCTTTTTTTGTTTTGTGCCAGTAGTGGGGCTTGAACTCAGGGCCAGTGTGCTGTTCCTTAGATTCTTTGCTAGAGGCTGGCAAATTCCCACTCGAGTCAAATCATCACTTTAGGCTTTTTGGAGGTTAGTTGGAGAAAAGTGTTTCAAGAAATTTCTTGCCAGTGAATCAGCTTTTTCAAATCTCAGCCTTCTGAGTAGCTCTGGATTACAGTTATGGGCCGGTGTCCTAGCTTCTTTGTTCTTTTTATAAAAAAAAACTTTTTATTCAGTTCTTGTAGACATTTTTGTAATTGGCTGAAGCTTTCATCTATTTTGTAGCTTCCTAACCTTTTAGAATATTACCTTTGGAGATTTATATCTGTATGCATCTCCATGCTATCTGTAACCAAAACCAACATGGCTCTCTTGACCTTCAAGATAATAGTAAGCAAAAGAAAAGAAAAGAAAATAGCAAGCAGCAAGAGATATTAACTTCAAAGATGACTCTGTGTGTGTGAGTATATGTGTGCATGTGCACAAACATACACACACTCAGGTGCTGGGGCTTGAACTCAGGGCCTGAGTGCTGTCCCTGAGCCTTTTCTCCCCCCATGGCTAGCATTCTACCACTTGAGCCACAGCGCCACTTCTGGTGTTTGTTTGTTTGTTTCTTTTAGTGCTTGATGGGAGATAAAAATCTCATGGACTTTCCTTGCCTGAGCTGGCTTTGAACCTTGGTCCTCAGTCTCAGGCTCCTGAGTTGCTAGGATTACAGGAGTGAGCCACCGGGTGCCTAGCCAGAGGTGACTTTTATTGGGAGGACATGGGGCTGGATGAGGCTCAGGGGAGAGGCCCTGCAGCATCTGTCACATGCCCACTTCTAGAGCTGAGAGGTTTCCCTGTTGCTGGTGCAGCTTCCTCTAGAGGGCAGCTCATGGACAGCTCTGCTGCACGTCCTTCCTGTGTCTCTGGAGATACTGTAGGGTCCTCTCCTCAGGGCGCAAGGGACCAGCGTCGTTTCCCCACCCCCACCCCCCCCACCCCTGAGCTGGGGAGAAGCAAGTCTTGGGCCCCTTCCTGGGGTCTGAGGGGCTGTCCAGGTCCCTGACCCCTCCCCTTGCTCCTTGGGCTGTCAGCTGTCTACCCCTCACCCCCAGCAAACCTCAGGCTTCCCGGCAGCTTTCCATGGGCTGCTCCAGAGCACACAGGCAGAGTCGGCTCAGGCCCATCTCTGTCCTTCACTCTCAGGTGGGGCCCTGGGCACCCACTTGTCCCCAAGCCTAGCACTTGTTATTTGGAAAAAGAGAGGCAGCAACTACGTTGGTGGCTTTTAGACTGTATTCCTTAGTATCCCCTTACCCCAGGAGTTGGTGTGTGTGTGTGTGTGTGTGTGTGTGTGTGTGTGTGTGTGTGCGCGTGTGCGTGTGTGCCCACATAGGTTGTCATGAAACTTCTCTTCACAGCTGCCCTTCATCTTCTTTATTGGTCTCCTCCCTCCCTTTGTTCCATCACTCTGTCCTTCTCCCTCCCTCCCTCCCTCCCTTCTTGCTTCCCTTCTTCCCTTCCTCCCTCCCTCCATCCCTCCCTCCTTCCTTCCTTCCTTCCTTCCTGTTCCCCTTCTTCCCTCCTTCCCTCCCTCCTTCCCTCTCTCCCTCCCTCCTTCCTTCCTTCCTCTTCTGCTGGTTGTGGGGCTTGAACTTAGGGCTTCCCAACCTTTGTTTTCACATCTCACCCTCCTGCTAACTAGGATTATAGATGTGAGCCACCAGTGCCCAGCTGTTCTCCTCTCTTCAAAGGAAATTTGTCTGGTGAAATCAATGATTCAAGAGCTTCCTTAGACACTAAAGATCATTCCTAAGGAATCCAGGACTTCTCGCTACCAAAGATCTTAGAGCATCTGAAAACCCTTTGTTTGAATTCCTACAGGCTCTCTGTCAGTCTGACACATCTAGTAAAAGTGACATTTCCTAAAGTATTGAGATAAACGAATGTGTAATTTGATATTTTTATGGTATTTAACTTATAGTATCACCTAAGTTTATTTTATATAATTTTCTGTATTTATATCTTTTTAGCTTACACCTTCAGTTATGCTGTAAGTTAAATATGTGTATTGTTGTTGTTTTTTTTTTTTTGGGTCCAGTCGTGGGGCTTGAACTCTGGGCCTGGGCGCTGTCTCTCAGCTCTTCAGCTCAAGGCTAGCCCTCTACCACTTGAGCCACAGCGC
>NW_012267246.1:9755296-9823422 GCF_000151885.1 Dipodomys ordii | reverse complement strand
TCTTCAGCTCAAGGCTAGCACTCTACCACTTGAGCCACAGCGCCACTTCCGGCTTTTTTCTTTTTGCTTATGTGGTGCTGAGGAATTGAACCCAGGGTCTCACGCATGCAAGGCAAGCGCTCTACCACTGAGCCACCTTCCCAGCCCCAAGGAGTTTTATATTTAGTAGAACCACTCGATTTTTTTCAGCTTTGAAAGAAATAGTTTTAAGCCCTCACCTACTCATCAGTGCAGTTCCTCATAGAACTTAACCCAGGACTATTTTAAGCTGAGGGTTGGCACAGTACAAGGGCTTGTAAAACTCCAAGGTTGGTTTGCATTTGAGATTTGTGGCAGCACCTAAGTATAGGTGTTCTACCACCTGGCTTTTAGCTTCATTCAGAGAGTCTTCCTGGCTTTCATGTGCATGTAATTTTGACCACTAAGAACTTTAGAGCAGTCTAATGCTGGAGTAATTATTGCATAAATCTCTAGATGTAGCAATGGACATTTTGAAGTGTGATTGCCTATTACCAGGTCCAGTTCTAGGCTTCTGTACCACTGAATGAAGATATTGCAGAAGAAGACTTACACACAGAGGGACTGGAATGTTCCCCCCCACCCCCGCTTCCCTCCCGTACTTTTCCCCTGCCTGGACTTTCTACTCTACTTTGCAAGTGAAGAAAATAATTAGTCCTTTTACCCTATTTCAACATGTAGCTCATTGTGTCTTGGAGCTCAGCCAAAAATAATCACCTGAAATTTTGTTTATGATTTGTTCACAAAAGTGGCTGTGCTTTTTAAAAAGAGAGCAAAAAATGTGAAGAATGTGCAAGCCTATTATGAACCCAATATATTTTTAAAAAAACATTTAAGTTGTAAACTCCTGAAATGCGGTTTATAATGGAAACACCATAGAGTTTCCTGGAGGGAGCCCGAATTTACCCAGCTTCTAAAGCTTTTGCAGCCTGGCTCCTCTGGAGGGGAGAAGTTAATCATGGCCATGGGTAACTGTTGTTTCTTGTTTTGGACATTTAAATGACAGTGTGTTTTAGGAAATATGTGTCTGTGTGAATTAGTTTGAGATATTATGTCTATTCTTCAGCATTTTTGCTAAGAAATTAAATCTTTCTTTTAACTGAAAAACTGAAGCTGAAAAGCTCGCGACTTTTTCTGCCACTTTTGCTTAGATTGTGTGTGTGTGTGTGTGTGTCCTGGAACTCAAGACCTAAGTGCTGACCCTGATCTTTTTTGCTTAAAGCTAGCACTCAACTATATATGAATCACAGCTCCATTTCTAGCTTTTTGGATATATGTTTCATGAACTTGTATTCCCTGACTGGCTTTGAACTGAGATCCTCAAATCTCAGCCTCCTGAGTAGTTAGGATTCCAGGTGTGAGCCCCTGGCACCCAGCTTTTTGCTTAGCTTTTAATTGTTTGAGTAATGCTTACAGTTTGCTATGACTTTATGTTAAATCTCAAAATATTTGAAGTCAAGATGGAGTTGGGAAAGATAGTCTATTCATATAAACTAAGCTCCTGGCAGGCACTGTATTAATTCTGACCTCATTGTCATTGGCTGGTTGCAGCACCTCTAAGGCTTAACTGATAACAAGATGCGGAGACTTGGAAATTTGCTGGCTATGGTCTGAGGTGAAGCACTGACTAAAAATAATGCAAAAAAAACCTTTCAGACGGGATGTTTGAATGATCAGCCTGTTTAGCATGTTGTGATATTCAGAGTACTTTTGATTCTTTTCTTTTTGTAAATTTCCGATTTATGTGTAACACCACATTGGATGAATTAAGGCATTCTCCAATGAATTACATTGGGAGCCTGAAAGCCAGGCAATTATTTAAAATTAAGTTATAATGGTAGGCTTCAGGCTTTTCCTTTTTTTTTTTAAAGTATTTGCTTTTTCCCTTTCTTTTCTTTTCTTTCTTTTTTTTTTGGGGGGGGGGGTTCCGGTCGTGGGGCCTGAACTCTGGGCCTGGGCGCTGTCCCTCAGCTCTTCAGCTCCAGGCTAGCGCTCTACCACTTGAGCCACAGTGCCACTTCCGGCTTTTTTTCTTTTTGCTTATATGGTGCTGGGGAATCGAACCCAGGGCCTCATGCATGCAAGGCAAGCGCTCTACTACTGAGCCACCTTCCCAGCCCCAGGCTTTTCCTTATATTGTATACTCTAACTCTATTTGTGCCTCACCTGAGTCCTGATAGAGCTTTTCCCCTGGTAATTTTAGCTCCATTGTGTCTTGATTTGGTAAAATAAACTTCATGAGTTTTATTAGTATCTGAGTAATGGATATAGAGTGGGTGAGAATGAATGGATCTGTCTTATCCATAAAGTACAAGCCAAATGCAAGAATTTCACATAGCCCATTTCTGAAGCTCCATGTGTCATACCAACAGTGATGTCTTTCAAAGATGGTCACATACCATATTCACTAGTAATGAGCTGGACTGCATTGTTTCCAAAGTTCCTCTTTTCTTTGGTCTTAGTGATTTTGATACCTTGATACTTCCTTCCCACTATCACTTCATTTCACTTTTTTTTTTGATAGTACTGGGATTTCAACTCAGGGTCTTGCACTTGTTAGGCAAGTAAATGCTCTAGCATTTGAGCCATGCTTTCTGGCACTTTTTGTCTTTAGTTAATTTTTAAAAATTTATTTAGTATTATTATCAAGGTGATGTTCAGAGGGGTTACAGTTACATAAGTGAGATAATGGGAACATGTCTTTTGAGCAATGTCACCCTTTCCCTCACTTTCTCTGTTTTTTTTTCTCCCATCCCCACCCACAAGTTGTATAGTTCATTTTCAACAGAGTGCATTTGTTCACCCTTTCTCCCACCATTTCTATACTCCCCTTACCCTCCCAAAGACAGATAAATGAACAAAAAAGACAAAAGGAAATGAAAACAAAAACAGCAACAAAGAGAAAAAACTCTCTTATTTCCATTTCCTGGAGATCATTTTAATAAGTATTTTGTAAATCACATACACATAGCTCTTGTGCCTATGTGATCTATTCTAACAATATCCTCCTTTGTTCTCATTCTGGGTGAATGCCTACAGACCCATATAATCATGGCTCAGTGTATTTTTTTCTTTTCCCATCCTTGTAGATTTATTGGCACATTCTAGTTACCAAAAATGAGGGAAAACATGCAACCTATGTTTCTTTGGTTTACTGTTCACTTAATATATTTTCCCAAGTCTTTCTATTTCTTTATGAGTGGTACAGTATTATTCTGATGGATGAGTAGAATTCCATTGTGTAAATATACCACATTTTCTTGATCTATTTGTCTACTGAAGAACATCTGGTTTATTCTGGTTAATTCTATATCTTGGCTGTGGTAAACAATGCTGCAGTGAACATGGTTGTGCTGGTAGCTTTAGTGTAGACTGGTTTGTGGTCTATTGTATAAATGCCTAGGAGTGGGATTTCTGAGTCACAAGGAAGCTCTGTGTTTAGTCTTTTGAGGAACCTTTATACTGATTTCCAGAGTGACTGAAGAAGTTTACACTCCCATCAACAGTGTAGGAATGTTCCCCTCTGGCCACATGCCTGCCAACATCTGCTATTGTTAGTTTTCTTGATAATGGCTATTCTGACTGGAGTGAGTAGAATCTCAATATTTTGGTCTATATTTCTTTTATGTACAGAGATGTTGAAATTTTATTTATATTTCTATTGGCCATTCTAACTTCTGAGAAGTCTCTTAAGTTTTTAGCCCATTTATTATTTGAGCTGTTTCTTTGAGAGTTTATTTTTGGGGCATTTAAGTTTTTTAGCTTTAAGTATATTTTAGATATGAGGCCCTTGTCTGATGCATAGCTGGTAAAGAACACAAAAACTTCTCCCATCCTGTGGGCTTTCTATTTATCTTGTTAGGTATGTCCTTTGCAGTTTGATACAATCCCATTTACCAGTCTTTCTTTGATTTGTTGGGATTTTGGATCTTTACTTGGAAAGTTTCAACCCATGCCTAGGAGCCCTAGTTTCTCCCCTATCCCTTCCTATAATATTTTCATAGTATTTGGCCTTACATTGAAGTCTTTGATCCATTTGGAATTGCTTCTGGTGCAGGGTGATATATAAGGATCTAGCTTCCTTTTTCTGCATGTGTATAGCCAATTTTGCCAACACCATTTGTTGAAGAGGCTGTCTTTCTTCCAATCTGTGGTTTTGGCTCCCTTATCAGATATTAGGTGGCTATAGGTCTGTGGGTTCATTTCTGGGTCTTCTATTCCGTTCCATTGGTCCTCAGGCCTATTCTTGTATCAGTACCAAATTGTTTTTTATTGCTATGGCTTTGTAACAAGGTTTGAAGTTTGCTATTGATATTCCTCCAACACCAGTTTCCCTGCTAAGCATTGTTTTTGCTGTTCAGGGTCTTTTGTTTTTCCATATGAATTTTTGGATTTCTTTCTCTACTTCTTTGAAGAATGTTGTTGGGATTTTGATGGGCATTGCATTGAATTTATAAATTGCTTTGGGCAGTATTGCCATTTTCATGATATTATTTCTTCCAGTCCAGGAACATGGAAGGTTTTTCCATTTCTATAAATCTACTTCAGTTTCTTTTTTTTTCAGATTTTTAAAGTTTTCACAATAGAGATCTTTCACATTTTTGGTTAAGTTAATTCCTACTTTTTTTTGAGGCTTTTACAAATGGAATTGCATTCCTGAGTTCAGTCTTGCTCTTCTCATTGTTGATATACAGAAAGGCTACTGATTTTTGTGGGTTAATTTTATACCCTACTACTCTGCCAAAGTTCAGGATCAGCTCATGTAACTTGGGGGAGGAATCTTTAGGCTATAGTTTTTAGGTAAGGTTTTGTACTTTTTGCTTGTACTATTCTGGGACCACAATTCGCTTACCTGTGTCTAATGAATAATTGAGATTGTAAGTATGGACCACCACACTTGAGTTGTATGTATGTATGTATGTATCCTGGGTACTGGGACTTGAACTCAGATCCTGGCACTGTCCTTTCGCTCCTACTTGAGCTACTACTTGAGCCTTACCTTCATTTCTTCCCTACTTGGTGCTTACTTGGAGGTAAGGTCTCATGGACTTTCCTGTCCGAGCTGGCTTTGAATCAGAACCCTCAGATCTCAGCCTCTTGAGAAGTTAGGATTTCAGGCATGAGCCACCAGCACCTGCATGACTTATTGTATTGAGGTGGGAACCTGCTTCCTTCTTGTCTAGGTCGCAATCCTCCTGGATCACAGGAAGCTATCACTTCTGAAGTAAATGGGATTACAGTTGTGGGCCACCATGCAATTTTTTAAAAAATTTTCTTAAGATTCTTCTTTTTATTAGCCCTTGGTACACATGATTCCTTTCTGAGGAGAATTGTTCTGTGTCTTCTCTTGTCGACTGGAGGAGAATGGAGATGAGGGACAGAACCAGGATTCTGTCTCTGACACTGCTGTTTCCATTATGCCACAGAGAGCTGCATTCTGGAACTTCTTTAATATCATTTCTACTTCCTTCCTTCTGAGCTCCAATTCCTTTTGGTTCTTCTATTGGATGGAACCTTTTGTATACATTTTTATTTTATATTTAATTGTATCTTTACTATCTTCAAGTAGTTGCACACAGGAGTTATTTAACAAATCATCTGGTAGCTATATTTTTGAGGACATTTTGTTCAGTTTGATAACTGCTGTTTCTTTTATAGAAGTTATAGCTGAGAAGACTTGTGATAAAATCACATCATGCTGGTTTAAAATTAGCATCTAATTTTAAAGTTTATTCAAGTATGTTATGTGTTAATAGAAAATTTTGTGTGGTTTTGGTTCCAGTATTGGGGCTTGAACTCAGGTTCTGAGAGCTGTGTTTTAGCTTTTTCTCTACTACCTGATCCAAAGCTCCATTTCTGACTTTTTGCTGTTTAATTGGAGATAAAAAAGAGTTTCACAGGCTTTCCTGCCTGAGTTGGCTTTGAACTTTGATCCTCAGAGCTCAGTCTCCTGAGTAGTAAGGATTACACGTGTGAGCTGCTGACTGGAGCCTGGCTTGTAGGGTGCTCTTAAACACTTAAGTAACTTTCAGACTGCTAGGAAGGAAATTAGAACTGGAGAAGGAAAATACAATCAGTTATTTCCTTACTACAAATTCATTACTGTTTTTATTCTGATGAGATAGATGAGGTACTATAGTTTGAATATCTGGAAAGGCTAATATTGAATGTGTTTCTCTTATTTAGAGGCCAAAACTTCGGGCAGCTCCCACCAAAGCTGGGAAGACCAGTTATCTGATGTTTGCTTGCTTTTCAGCACATTTGGGTAGATGTCCTCTTTTGGGGTAGGGAGTAACACTATCCATGCTTAGTGGAGGTTTTTCTGCTCTGAATTGCCAGTGCTGTGTGACTCCAGGCTTAGTGATGAAAAGACTCAGTTTCCCCATACTGGGATGGAACTATAGTACATTGAGAGACTCGTGTGTGTGTGTGTGTGTGTGTGTGCGCGCGCACGCGCGTGTGTGTACATAGTCTCCTTGGCCCTTTTAAAATTCACCAAGAATCCAGAATCAGAGCTGTAGCCATCCAAAGGGACTGAAATCTATGATGAGCATTAAATCACCCAAGGGTGTCCCTGCAATGTCAGGGACACCACCTAACACTACTGAAGTAATTTGAAACCTAATCTATCTATCCATCCATCCCCCCTCTTATCACCTTCAGTCAGTCAGTCTGTCTGTCTGTCTATCTATCTATCTGTCTATCTATCTATCTATCTATCTATCTCCCAGTACTAGGTTGGAAATCAGGGTCTTTCACTGGCTAAGCATATGCTACCACTTGAATCATGCCCCTAGACCTTTTTGTTGTAGTTTTTTTTCTTTTTACACATTAGGTCTTATATTTTTACCTGGATTCTGCTCCTCCTGCCTATGCCTTCTGCATAGCCAGGATTATACACATGAACCACCAGGCCCTGATGTTTGTTAAAATCAACTCTCAATAATTTTTTTTGTCTTGGGTGCTTTTGCACCTCAATTCCCCTGCTTGTCACCTCATAAATAATCAGATGACTGTGTGATCCTCTGTACCTGGCCCTTTATTATGACATTTTTGGAAAGAGAAGGTTCCATGGATCTTTAAAGGCATTTGGTCTATACCTCCTCTGATATTGGTTCATCTGCTGTTGTAACACCATAGCGTTGCTTCCTCTAAAGGCCCAAGTTCTTCATTTGGTACACAGGACCAAGGTGTCTCCACTGGAGTTCCCTAAGCAGTTCTTTTTTACCTTCCTGTTGTTGCACAAAGACCTTTTGGTCAGACAATATTGAACTTGCCTCAGACTTGTAACACTGTCAGGAAAAAACTCTGCCACCTGAGCCTGAGCCACATCCCCAGTGATTTTTGCCTTTATTTTTCAATTTCATGTTTAGGAGATATGGCTTTTCCATGTCAGGTTAAGAAACACTGAGGTATTTATTTAATTTTTCCTCTGTTCCTGGCAGGGACCCCCTCTAGCCCTCCCAGTCTCCCACAAACCACCTTTTTTATTGTCAGTCATAAGGCTTGAACTCAAGGCCTGGGCACAGTCCCTGAGCTCTTTTAGCTCAAGGATAGTGCTCTGCCACTTTAAGCCACAGTGCCACTCCCTCACAACTATCTCTGCTAGGAAACTTTGTCTTCTTAAATCACAGTGATTTGATATTGTACTTAAGAAAAAAATGTTAGACTGGTCCAATGTATATTCATAAAATATAATGCAAATGCAAGAGGTCTTTTACTAGTCTAAGGTATTGTGTGACTAGAAGAAATGTGTATTGCAAAGTTTATATTTAATACCAGAATATACTGTGATCATTTACATTGGTAATTGATTTTATTTAGCCTTCTTTTTTGTTTTAGGGTTTTTAAGGTTTAATTTTCTATCATGTGGCATTTAAATTATTTACATACTGTACAGTGAATGGTAAGGAACCTGTATCTATTTTGTGTCTTAATGTGGGACAAGAATTTGGTGGATGCCTCAAATGTGGGTGTTCTGATAGAATCACATGTAAAGGAAACAGATTTTCCTCCTATGTGTTTGATCACTCTTTACACATTGTGAATTCAGGTGAATATAGCTTTCCATGGAGAGATGCAATTATAGAATGGTCTACATGGAGGAACTAAACAAGAGTTTCAATTAATAATGCACTCTGCGTCCTGAGTGATATTACATCAATCTGCATTGGGGTTATCCATCACAGTGGCCACAGCTTTCTTCTCCAGCTCTTGTTTGCCATTTTATGAATGTGTTCATTGGGGTGGCCTAGCCTGGCAAGCTTGTAGCATAAAAGCTTGAATGACAGTACATTTTTTTTTTTTTGGTTCGGTCATGGGATTTGAACTCTGGGCCTGGGCGCTGTCCCTCAGCTCTTCAGCTCAAGGCTAGCGCTCCACCACTTGAGCCACAGCGCCACTTCTGGTTTTCTGAGTGGTTAATTGAGATAAGAGTCTCACAGACTTTCCTGCCTGGGCTGGCTTTGAACTGTGATCCTCAGATCTCAGCCTCCTGAGTAGCTGGGATTACAGGCGTGAGCCACTGGTGCCCAGCCAGTGCATAGTTTTTTAAATGTATTTTTATTTTCTAATTCAGTTTTTTATGTTGTTATTATAAAGGTGATTACAGAGGGGTCACAATTTCATAAGCCAGGTAGTGAGTTCATTTCTTTTGAGCAATGTCATTCCGTCTCTCTCCCTCCCAGTTTCTCCCTCCCATCTCCACCCACGAGTTGTATGGTTCATTTTCAACATAGTGTCCAGTGAGTACCACTGCTACACTTGTTCACCCTTTAGAGTGCCTGTTTTTAAGGCAGTGGTACTGTCCCCAAAAGCTAACTTTGCTCATTTGTCAGCAATAGGACATGACAGGATTGTCTGTAACATTTCAATGAATTTGAGAACCTACCTCTTTGATAAAAATGGAGAAATTATCTGTAATGTTTTCTATTCAGTTACCAACTTAGCACAGCTGGAATACTCTGAATAGCACCACACATACACACACGATAGTAAGATATATTATATATACTATAATACATAATATATAGTATACACTATATTATACTATATATACTATTAAATAATATAGTATGCTGTGTATTATATACATATATATATATATATATATATATATGTATATATATATATATATATATATATATATATAGTGTGTGTGTGTGTGTGTGTGTGTGTGTGTGTGTTGATCCTGGAGCTTGAACTTGAACTTAGGGTCTGGATAAGGTCCCTGAGCTTTTTTGTTCAGGGATAACACTCTACTGCTCCACTTCCAGCATTTTGGTGGTTAATTGGAGATAAGAGGCCTCCTCCTTTATTTTTCCCCTACCATCCCTTCCCTCATATCTGTACTCATTACTTTGCTCATGTAACTGTAACCCCTCTGTACAGTATTTTCACAATAAAAAGCTTATTTTTTTAAAAAGAGGCTTATGGACTTTCCTGCTTGGGCTGACCTCAAATCGCAATCCTCAGATCTCAGCCTCCTGAGTAGCTAGAATGTGAGCCACCAGCACCTGGCAACACGGTCTTTCTTATTAACTTGCATTTGAAAAATCTCAGAATATAGAAATAAAACATTATTGTTATGAATATTTTCATGTCTTATTGAGATGAATAAAACAGTTCTATTTTTGCATTTGGCTTTCAAGTTCTTTTTTTCTTCACTGTGCCAAAACATATTTAAAATAATGTCTACTTAAAAAAATACCTCCTCTATGGTTTTCATGTTTGTGTTTCAGGCTGAGAAATGGAATTCCTGTAGCACACGTACCCTATAGCCACGTAACTGCATTCGCATTGTTATAAATTTTTGAGGTTGGAATCTCAAGTTTTTAAATTAAATAACTACAGTTAACTGCATTAAGTGTAAGGTTGAATTTGATCAAAAATAAGAAAAGCATTTATGACAACCCCTGTAAATGTTTAAATACTTTAGTTGTGTTTGTGAGCGTTAAATTATATTATAAGAAGCCAACATTGAATATATGGGTTCCTCTGGGACATATTTGACTTTTGGGAGATAAAAAAATGTTGCATTAATGAAATTCTGCAAGTTTTTGATTTAGTAGACAACATTCCCAGGATATGTGAAGCAATTTTCAAGTGTATATGTGTATAATTACTTGTAGAAACTGTTTAAGTTTAATGGGCATTGCTCGAGCACATAATAGGAAAACTAACGGCGTTAATTAAGATTTATGAAGCATAGAGGTAATATATTCTGCTAAATTAGGTAGCCATTGCTGGTAGTGTGCCTTTACAGATGAATTTTCTACATCTACTTTACTTCCTGTGCATTCTGCTCTAGAATTGTAATTTCTACTGCTGAAATCTGCATAGCCACTGTAGAAAAAGTTAAGCTTCATATTCTTTTTAAACTTTGAATTGGTAGTAATAATTTCAGGATAGGCAGATACCATGAAACCTTTCTTTATTTGCTGATTTCAGGTGGTAGCCACATCAGTCTGTCTTGAGGAAAGAGAAAATGCATTATTTCATTTGAATTACTGGCTAATTTGAAAGTCACTGTTTAAGAAAACTGTTGGTCAGACTTCAGTCAATCAATTCATTCAGAACGAACTGTTTAGACGAAAGCACACTGTCCAAACCTTTTTATCCCTCTTCCTCCATTAACTTTAGTGTATAGTTCCAGCTTTATTATTATTTTGCAGTACTAGGACTTGAACTCAGTCTTGTGCTCTGTTACTTGAGTCACACCTCCAACCCTTTTTGATTGTAGGTTTTTTTTTTTCTTCATATAATGTCTTACATTTTTGCCTGGGCCAGCTAACTCTTGAGTGCTGGGATTACCTTTACGTCTAGTGGCCTAATGTTGTATACCCATCAGGCCGGCTGCACCGCCGGGTTCTGTAGTATATTGGTGGGATTATAGAAGCATCGTCACACTTTGATTCCCTTTGTTGTAAAAATCAGCTGTGCGCATGGCCTGCAGGTGGACTGGGGTGGGATCGAACGGCCTGCATTACCTTTGCACAGCCTGCCCCTGTCCTTGTTCTGTTGTCCCAGGCAGAGGAGAACCAGGCTTGAGAAGGGCTGATGGGAGTCTCTTGTCATTCTGTGTCCCTTTATGGCCATGATAGTGGCATTTCAGCCTGACCCACTGGGCCACAGAGTGCGTGTCACCCGGGGCTGACCCAGTGCTGCCGTCGAGAGGGAGCCTGAGGCGAGGCGGGATATGATTTTGTGTTCTGAGGACCCTTGCTTTAGGGACGGGCACTAGAAGTTAAGAAGAGACGGCCAGGAAGGGGCAGGGTGGGGGCAGAAGAAGACATCAACTTTAGGTGCACATAGAAAATTGGAAATGAGCTGTTTTTGTTTCTGTTTTTTTTTTCCCCCCAGAAAGCCACCTGGGCCTTTTCCCTCACACTTTGAACCAGGGGTTAGCTGTTCTCCACAGAGAAGTGTGACTTGGTGGCAGGGGATGAGTTATTTAGGTGACAAATGCTTTACAAAATATAGAGATGCAGAGTGCAGCTTGGAGGAAGAAAGATTTCCCCATCACACATGCATGGTCTCCTCCCTAGAGGGAGGGGTAGGCAGGAGAGGAAGGAAGAAGGGAAGGAAGGAAGCAAAGAGGAAGGAAGGAAGCAAGCAAGCAAGGAAGGAAGGAAGGTAGAAAAGAAGGAGGAAGGAAAGAAGGAATAAAGGACAGAAAGAGGGAGAGAAGGAGGAAAGAAAGAAGGAAAGAAGGAAGAAAGGACAGAAAGAGGGAGGGAAAGAGGAAGGAAGAAGCGAAAATGTGGGAGAGGAGAAAAGGAGTGAAGGAAGGGAGGAGGTAAGAGGAAAGGAAAGGAAAGAAATAGGAAAGGAAGGAAGGAAAGAAGGAGGGAAGAAGAAAGGACAGAGGGAAGAAGTCAAGGGAGGAAGGGATGGAGAGAAGAAGGAAAGAAGGAAGAGGAGCTTGGATGCCATATTGAAATCCAGCCGCCCCTATTGTTGTGTCCTGGTGGCTGAGATGCCGCGTGTAGGAGCAGCTGTCTTGTCTGGTGTATCTTGTTCCATTCTCAGCTCGGTGTGGGCAACTGTTCTCAAACTAGGTGGGCAGAGAATCCTCCTGAGATGCTGGAGAGAACTGTAGATGGATTCCTGGGTGCCTAGGGATTCAAATTAGGTAGCTCTGAGCCTGAGTTGAGGACTGAAATTAGAGCATGTGGACAGTGCCTGGGCTTTGTAAGCATTGTAAGCCATGCTGACAGACTCAATTGGGTGTGCAGTGTTTGCCCAGGGAACCCCAAATAGTTGCTCAACAGAGAGGTTTTCTTCTTTAGCATCTCATCCCAGCTGTAATGCCTTTTAGTCCCAACGGACGTCTTCATGCTGTTTTCCTGTGGGATTTAGGATGAAGCTGCTTTCCAAACCTTCTATCCTGTTTTGACCAACTGTCAACTTGGAAAACTCATTTTTCTAAGTCTGCTGCTATCTGTAGAGTACAGGGTGAAGTTAGAACATTGCTAATGACTTGTCCTTTGGCAAACACTTAGCAACTAATACATAAGTGAATAAGTGCCTATCTCTTATTTTATAGTTTCACATATATTACATTTTAGATACATATAGGCATATCATATCTATTTCATAATGTATTCGCATATATCTAAGTATACCTGATATAAATACATAGCATGCATGGATGTCATGTATTTAATGAGTGCATGTATGCAGTCATATACAGGTCTATATTTTTATTGTTATAATATATACGTGTGGATACCTGTATAGGTAGAGACCAGAACAAAGATGAGTAGTATTTTACCCCTGCCCTTGAGACAGGAGTATAAGCTTCTACCCTCATATTATTATGACTCTGGCATAGTCAAGCGTGGTGTGTGCTTTGATAGAGTTAGCTCCGGAAAGTTTGGGAGCAAGGGGAGGAAGGAATTAGAGGTGTAGGGGAAGATCTAATGCTTCAATAGTGCTAATAAGTTTTATGTTAGGAATGTCATGGGATTTTTGCATTCTAAAATGTGAGTGGAATTTCCATTGGTAGGTTTCTAGAGTACATCTATGCGTAATGGAAAAAAAATGTTGGCAGCTGTTTGAGGGACTCTGGATAGAGGGGGGGAGATGGGGGTGGTGCCAAGGAACTCTAAGAAGTAGACTTTTAACTCAGGTGAAAGAAAACACAAGCTTCTCTGTCCTGTATCAAGCACTGGGTTGTGGTTCTGTGGACTGAGTGGTAAGAACTCTAGAATTGCAGGACAGGGAGAGGCTGTGTGTTTGGATAAAGCTGGCAAAGGTTGAGTCTGAACTGGGCCTTGGGGAAGGGAAGGGATAATGGGTCCCCCAAGGGGTAGAGGATAAGTACAATAAGAGCAGGGGTGAGGAAGTAAGAGGACATGGGGGGAGGGGGGAGGTGGAAGTTGGTGTTCGTGTGAAAGTATAAGGAAGGACATGCCGGCCAGGTAGGATGCAATCGGCTGATGGATGACCAGACAGCTGGTGAGCCAGAGGCCTCCTTATTTTATTCTAGTCTACCATTTTATTACTTTATTTCATTTTATTTTACTACTTTTTTTTTTTTTGGTCGGTCATGTGGCTTGAACTCTGGGCCTGGACACTGTCCCCTCAGCTCTTCAGCACAAGACTAGCTGAGCCATAGCACCACTTCCGGTTTTCTGGTGGTTATTTGGAGCTAAGAATCTCATGGACTTTTCTTCCCAGGCTGGCTTTGAACCATGATCCTCAACTCCTCAAATCTCAGCCTCCTGAGTAGCTAGGATTCCAGGTGGGAGCTACCAGGGCTTGGCCCCTAGTGTAGCTATTTGCATGTAGTGCTTGTTTTGGTTTCTGGGGCTTGTTTCTGGCAGGTGGACTGAGGCGTGTAGAGAGTGAGCAGGGGGATGGTTGCGGGTACATCACTGGACGGGAGAGCAGCAGGTGGAGCCAGTCCCTCGCCTTCTGTTTTCTCTCTGGAGGAGTCAAGGGCCACCTCACTTGGTTGCTTGGTTTCTGGAAAAATGAAGGTGAAAAGGGGATTGGGACCAGAAACAACATCAGCATGAGTGTTTCAAGAGCATTTGTAGTGGGAACTTATTCTCTACATTACGGTTTTAGGTTATCTCCCTGGACATTAAAAAAAAAGTGCTTATTATTATCAGTGGAACTTTCCTTTTGGGAAAGAATTCTTATCTTTGTGCTCCTGGAGAGCATGGTATTTGACCCATGGTGCTGAATCTTTGTAGGAAGGACCCTTACCTATGATAATAGGCTGTGTTTTAATTTTATTTGTTTTGAATATGAGATCATGTTCTCCAGTCTGTGCCTTGTTGCATTGGTTCATTCATTCAAGTGGAATAGCCAGTCAGTTGCAGGTCATGGTTACAGGTCATAATAGAGTGCTAGCAGAAAGTGCTGGCTTTACACTTAGCTATTTGTCCAGTTATGTACAGGTATGTGCATGTGGAGTGGACATGACAATTCCAGGGAAACTGAATCCCCCTTCATGGACCACATTGCTTAAATAATGGAACTGTGTTTCTCCAGTTCTAGAGGCTGGAAGTCCAAGATCAAAGCACCTGGTTTCTAGAAAGGCCTTGCTTTAGCACATGCATTCCACTAAGTCTTCACATGGCCTTCTATCTACATGCATGCACAGAGACACTCCTGTAGTCTCCTCCTCCTCCTCCTCCCTCTCCTCTCCCTCCCCCTCCTCCCCCCTCCTTCCCCTCCTCCTCTTTTTCCTCTCCCAGTTTCTTCTTTTCCACTTGGCACTAAGCCTTGAACTCTCGGCCTGGGCACTGTCCCTTAGCTTTATCACTCAAGCCTGGTGCTATGCCACTTGAGCCACACCTTTACTTCTGACTTTTTGCTGGTTAATTGCAGAAAAAAATCTCAGGGACTCTCCTACCCAGGCTAGTCTTAAACCATGATCCTCAGATCTCAGCCTCCTGAATAGCTAGGATTATATGAGGGCATGAGCTACCAACACCCAGCTTTTCCTACACAGCTTTTGTTAGGGAATCTCTTGACTCTCTGTCCACTTGGTGTATCAGGCATTGAACTCTGTAATCGTTCTGGAACTTTCTCAGTGTACAGCCTACAGAATACCTGCAGGAGGTTACTTTTGGGGTTTCACAAACCTGACACTTCTTTGAGTCATAGAATGACTAACCCCACCTTATAATTTGGGTGTAATATAAAGTTTACTACATGGTTAAGTCTAATGATATGTACAAAGTAATAAACGATGTACAAAGTGCTTTTATTGGTGTTTTAAAGTCTCTCTCCACTAATAACTGAGATGGCTGAGAGGCTTTTGAAGTCTGGACTTTTTTCTAGTTCTTTAAGAAGTAGTATTTCAGCTGCACACTGGTGGGTCATGACTGTAATCTTTATCACTTAGAGGCTAGGATCTCAAGGCTAACCTGGCCAGAAAAGTTTGTTAGACTCCATCTCCAAAATAACCAGCAAAATGCTGAGCTAGAGGCCTGGCTAAAGTGGTAGAGCACCAGCCCAGCAAACAGGAAGACCTTGAATTCAAATCCTGCCAGAACAACAAAACATAGTATTCCATGTCAGTTGTGCCTCGCACCCTGAAGTTGGCATCCTTGCATAAACCACTGGTTTTGACAGAACACTGCCCATCTGTGCTTAGTAAAAGACAAAATATATATGGTGTCTGAAGAGAAACCAGAGTATCCCATCTGTATTCAATTTGCTCAGTTTTATTTCAGTGAGGGAGTGTTTATCAACTATGCCATCTATGTCTCCTTTAATAGGTTCTGTAATAGACCTTGCGTATTTTCTGCACGGTCCTATGCTACATGGAGCAACTTCCTATTTCTTCTCATTAGTAGAAAAGTAAGTATCCCAGATTAGTATCTTAGCCAAAATCTGATCCCATGTCGGACAGACACACACAAGCACTTTTGTCTCTGCTGGGTTAATGTGGACAAACTTTCGTCCTAATTGAAAGAAAGGAAGTGGTGTAACACAGATGACTATTTCCTAGTCACTGTGAAGTGGTTTTCAGGCCTTTACCAACCTCAGTTTTCCCTTCTGTACTAGGGAAAAATATAAGAATCACACTGTAGCTCCGCTGAGGAGAGTAAATGACAGGTGCATGTAAAAGCCTTAGCATGGTGTCTGACATATAGCTGAGAGCTGAAAGCTCATCCTTCCCTCTGACCTACTTGATGGGCCTGAGTCCTAGAGAAAGGATGTAAGGGTGTGTGTGTGTATGTGTGTGTGTGTGTGTGTGTGTGTGTGTGTGAGAGAGAGAGAGAGAGAGAGAGAGAGAGAGAGAGAGAGAGAGAGAGATTGTGTGAGTGAGTGTCCTGGGGCTTGAACTCAGTGCTAGGGCCCTTTCCTTTAGTTTTTGTGCTCAAGGCCAGAACTCTACCACTTGAGCCACAGCTCCATTTCTAGCTTTCAGGTGGCTAGTTAGAGATGCGAGTCTCATAGACTTTCCTTCCTGGGCTGGCTTGGAACCGTGATCCTCACTTCTCAGCCTCTTGAGTAGCTAGGATGACAGGTGTGAGTATCAGTGTCTGGTGAGGCAAGGATCTTATCCTGACTTATTCTGATTTTTCCATTTCTAGTCTGTTAAGCAAATTGGCATCTGAGAAGCATGCAGGACAGCTCCACACCGGTTTGTGCTCTGTGGGATCTGGTTTGCCAGGTGGCTGGCTCACCAGAACAGGCATGTGATCTACTGTCATGGTAGCCAGTCACCCAAGGTAGCTGCATTGCTGAGTCTACTGCAGCCTTCATCTTCTTTGTGTTTTTTGCCTCATCCTCTTCAGCAATAAGGGTTGCAATTTTGTACTTATTTAGTAGCCAACCAGAAGATTCTCTCCCAGAGATACGACACATTAGAAAAATAAATGAGTGAAAGGGATGGCTATGAAGAAAGTTTGCTATTTTGTCCTTGTTTATAGAAAGGGAAACCCAAAGTAAACTGTGCTGGAGTTTGTTGGTGATCTGTTGTTTATCTGCCTCTGACCTAGGTGTAAAACAGGCTAGACAGAAGGGTGAACATTTCCCACTCTTGAGAAGTCCAGAGAGGACAACTGGGGCGGTGGAGAGGGGGTAGGGGTTTTTTTGGGGGGGGGAGTGAACAGGAAATGCCAGGTGTGAGAGGAGAATTCTTTTAAGATTAGTGCATATTAATTATTCAAAGGGCTTTAACCATAGTATTTTGCACTTAGATATACTGTACTTTGACTATTTATGCTTCCACAGTTGCTGGAATGATAGGCATCTGCCGCTGTATCCAGCTACTGGCTGAGAAAGGATCTCATGAGCTTTATGCCTACGGTTGGCCTTGAACCACAGTGCTTCCTATCTCTGCCTCCCAAGTAGCTAGGATTACAGGTGTGGCCTCTGGTGTCTGGCCTGTCATCCTTTTAGCTGTCATACTCAAAGCCCCAAGTCCCTGTGGGAAACTAATGGTCTTGGCTAATACCCCAGTTTTTGTGTTTGCCATTTTAATATTGAATAAAATGGAAAATCAGCAAGTTAATAATTTGGAGGGTTCTCCCCACCCCCAACAAAACCTTGACGATTCTGGAAGGAAGCAAAAAGAGAGTTGTTGGTCATTCTTAGAAGCTTCTGCATAGAGTTCAGAATAGAGTTCATTTTCTTAGTTGGGAACAGGAAAGATGATAAACTTAAAAATATAGAGGTGGAATAGTCATGCTTTTTTTGTGTATTGAAGAAAAGCTTTAAAAGGTACATTTAATTTACTTAAAAACCCAAGATTTACATTTCTGTAGTTGATGTGCTCCACTTTTATACACAGCATCCATTGTTTAAAAACAAAAAAAACCAATGTATACCTAAATACTGTAAAAGGCCTACTTTGACATCCAGTACTTACCAGTGTGGCCTTTTATGAGAGAGGGTCGTGTGTCATGTGGATGAATGCAGGATTAATTAACTAGAAAACAGATTTAGTATGGAAACTGGGAGTTCTAAAATGTTTCCACATAAAATCCAGAAAAAGAAGTATAGATGAGCCTAGAAATCAGTATGGCTTTTTTCCCTCTTCTTAGAAAGCTTAAAAAAAATCTCTCCATCACACAAATCAAGTAGCCTATTATACGCAGGTCTTCCCAGAAGCCTGACAGGGGAACGGGCAACGAATGGATTTCATTTCCACATCAATTGTATGGTTTTGAAATTCTGTTCTCTTCACCTCTGAACTCTGGTGAACATATTACTTAAACCTCTTACAGGATGGCAGAACTTTTAATGTGAAGAATCAGGGAAGGGGAGAGACTCATCATTTGGTAGCCTATGAAGAAAATAAAAAGACACAAAAGAAAATTACCTTCCAAAATCATTAAGGGAAAATGAAAAAAAAAAAAAACAACCAAAAGGAGTTTGTATAACTCACTACAGCCTAGGAAAAAGTCATCTAGGAGGTGGCTAAAAACATGATGTTTTGTGTTTGTATGTTTTGCTGTTGGATAAAACAAGTGTGTAAGTTGAAAATTGCCCTATAATATGGAAAATACAAAGACTCCTTCAAAGCTGAAATGACACACAGATGTTTAGATGTCTCTTTGTGAAATGATTAAGGCTCTATGTGTTGGTAATTATCTTTCAGTTTCAGCAATAGAAATGCTGAATGGTTATCACAATCAGTTAACTCTGTAAGATGGAACAGCTTGGAGTTCATGGTCATTGCCAATTTTTGGCTCAAAACCATAAGGCAATTAATTTGGGGTACAAAAATTAATTTAAATATGATATATTTTCTTGGCTGCATTTTTTTCAAAGACAAAGGGCCTAGACGTGGAACTGGACATCTTTTGTTCCATGAAGCATTAGGCTACGATTAGCCAGATCAGTAGAATTTTATTTTCTTTGAGATCATTTCTCCCTATGTAGCTCAGGTGGCCTTGAACTTGAGATCTTCCTGCCTCAGCTTTTCAAGTGCTGAGATTACAGGAATGCACCACAGCACCCTGCTCTCAACACAGTCAAACAATCATATGTGCAATTATACCTAAAGATTTCATCTAAAGATTAAAAAAAATTAGTCTAGGATTAAGTTTGCATGATTCTAGTATAGGATATTGAAAATCAAGATTGTTAGAGTCCAACGAAGATTTGTATTTCCTCTTCCTTTTTTGTTCATCTGGCAGTCAAAAAACTGGCTGGCTTGGTTCTCCTTTTGTGCTGACTTTTTGTTTTATTTGTGTTCACATGAGAGTTTACATGTGATAAACGGCCATCATCCTCTGATAGAAACCATAACATGTAACAACAATAGCTAATCTATGTCACTGATTTTTTTTTTTCAGTGCTTAAGAAAGAGAAGCGATTATCAGACAGAGTTGGACAATTCCAGGCTTTTGCGTAAACATTTTTTTTCTTTTCTTTTTTTTTGTTGCTTGTGGGGCTTGAACTCTGGGCCTGGGTGCTGTCCCTCAGCTCTTCAGCTCAAGGCTAGTGCTCTACCACTTGAGCCACAGCGCCATTTCCAGTTTCCTGGTCGTTAATTGGAGATAAAGAGTTTTATGGACTTTGCTGCCCAAGCTGGCTTTGAACCACGATCCTCAGATCTCATCAGCCTCCTGAGTAGCTAGGATTACAGGCGTGAGCCACCTGGCGCCCAGCTTTTTGCGTAAACATTTCTAAATCAATGTGGAGGGGTGATTGTTTCTCTATTGTAGGAATTATTGAGTAGACATAGCATTGTGAAGTGCCTAACCAGACTAGGTGGAATACCAACTCCACTTTTCATTAGCTGTGAGTATCTGGGCAACTCTTTTCTTTTTAAACCACATTTGAAAAGTAGAAGATAATAATAGCATTTGGCTTACTGAAAAAGCTAGATGTGTAAGGTGCTCAGACTAGAAACTGGCATCCAATTCTCAATAATTACTATTATAATTACCACAATTACTACAATAATGTAGTAATATAGTCAGATGGAAGCCACTGCTGAAAGCAGGCACACAATCTGGGCTCTAGTGGCTCATGCATGTAATCCTAGCATGGATATAATCAGGAGGCTGAGATCTGGAGCATCTTGGTTCAAAGCCAGACCTGGAAGAAAAATCTGCAAGTCTTCATCTTAACAATAACTAAGAAAAAGCAGGGTTGGAGGTGTGGTTCAAGTGGTAGAGAGCCAGCTGAGCAAGCAAGCTGAACAAACTTGAGGCCCTGAGTTCAAACTCTGGTACCATGGGACAAAAAGAATATCGCCACATGATTGAATTGCTAGGACCCACTGGACTGAGGGATTTTATTTGTGCATCTGGTCAGACTGAGTTTTGGTGTCCTGTAGCTACAGATGTGTGTTAAAACAAAAAATAAATGAACAAACTAATAACCCAAACTCAGCCTCCTATCTGGAGAGGAATCTAAATTGAAATTATACGATCCTAAGGGATATTATAAAGACAGATGTTTGTTTTTGTTTTCAAAGCTAGTGAAACACAAATAAATGCCAATATAATGCTGAGCTGACAAATGGGAAATTAAAACTTTCTTGTAAATATGTTCTTCTTCAAGCTGGATTTCATTAGCTTTAGTCTTAATAATACCAGTGTTCACCTATTCCTTAAGGAGGGTTGGGAAAATTAATGTCGGTAAAGAATTTCTAGAGGTTCAATAGCCATGCAAAATAGTATTGTTATTTACATTACATCGCAAATCTATGTCCAAGACGATAAATAAATTATGCTAACTAGATGGAAAACTAGTTTTGGCCTTTAGATGCTTAAAATATAAAGGTGAGGGAAAAATGGAAGAAGAAATTCAAATGCGAAGGGTGGTTTATGAAGTCAAAAAGTTTTAAATTGAACAGTACCCTGATAAAATTCCATCATTTCCACAAAGCCTTCCTTCCGAGGGTTAGAAGTATTCTAGATCCTGTTTGGCTTACAGAGAAATGGAGTGAACAATGTAGCTTTAAGATCCCTTGCTGATTACACAAGTATTTAGAAGATGTTGAAAAGAAGGCATTAAAAAATAGAAATTGAGCTGGGTCCCAGTGGCTCAGGCCCAGTAATCCTAGCTACTCAGGAAGCTGAGATCTGATTATCACAGTGCAAAGCTAGCCCAGGCAGGAAAGCTCAGGAGATTCTTATCTGCAACTGATCACTAGAAAGCTGGCAGTGGAGCTCTGGCTCTAGTGGTCAAGCACTAGCTTTGAGCACAGTTGCTCAGAGATATGGTGAGAAAACAGAGAAGCCACATTTTGAGAGGTCGAATCTTGGAGCCTTTATTAAAAGGCCGTGACTGCATGGTTGGACTCCTGTTTCAAAGGCCAGCAGCCAGCAAACACACTCAAAACTGTTAGGAAACTGAGCCATGAAGGCCAGAGAGGAAAGAAAGAACAAAAACAATACCAACGAACCAATTCAGCTCCAATGGAGAGTTGAATTGGGATGCTGTGGTGACAGGAGAAGAGCCAGGACACAGAGACAGGACACGGACATGGAGACACAATGTCATGGTGAAATGGTGCTTGAGCTGGTCCAGGCCTACACAGGGTCAGGTCAGGGGGTGGGGTCACAGGAAACTCCCAGACCCAGGCACTAGACTGATGGGTTTAGCAACCTATCAGCCAAGTGCCTGTCCCTGCCTCTGGGATTCATGCACACCATTACCTGGGAGGCGGTGGTGTGTGTGTGTGTGTGTGTGTGTGTGTGTGTGTGTGTGTGTGTGTGTGTGTGTGTTTACCTCCTCTTACCTTGAAGACAAGATGCCAGACCCTACCGTCCACATGTGGCCAAGATGGCGTCCGCCAGGCCTGGTCTTCCTACTTTAACAGCACCAGGCTCCAGGACACACACACACACACACACACACACACACACACACACATACACGGGGGGGAGAGGTCGGGGGGGAGGTTGTGGGATTTAATTCTGCTGCATGAAGCTGTTGATCACCAACATTTTCTCTCTTCTGAAACAGAATACTTCAACTTGCTGGTTGTGTACATATGAACTCTTGCAAAGGAATATGACAAATTTAGGGGCTGGGCAGAATGTTTCATTCCCATAAGCTCAGCTACTCAGGAGGCTGGAATAAGAGGATTGATGTTTGAGTCCTGCCTGAGCAAAAAATATGGAAAGACTGTAATCCGGGGTTGGAAGCCTTTGATCTGAAAGGGCTATTTGGCTAGTGATATTAGCTGGTATTAATGTTTGTGTTGCTATGAAAAAAGATCTTAGACTTATTGAATTTTGATCCCATCTCCAATTACCTAGGCAGGGCCAGACCTCATGATTTTGTGAGCCTTATAATGGTTTATGTGCTGAATGCCCCCACCAAATGATAGTAAAATAGCTGACCAACTCTCTGGACTGACACCAAACCAGGCTGACAGAGCACCTGCAGGTAAAATATTACAGATGTCAGTAGCCATAGGATTCTTTTTTTTTTGTCGGTCATGGGGCTTGAACTCTGGGCCTGGGTGCTGTCCCTCAGCTCTTCAGCTCAAGGCGAGCACTCTACCACTTGAGCTACAGCGCCACTTCCGGTTTTCTGGTGGTTTATTGGAGATAGGAGTCTCACGGTCTCTCCTGCCCGGGCTGGCTTTGAACCGCGATCCTCAGATCTCAGCCTCCTGAGTAGCTAGGATTACAGGCGTGAGCCACCAGGGCCCGGCTGTCATAGGATTCTTAGCCATAGGATTAAGAGATCTTGGGTGTAGTGGAGACATACGAAGGCAACGAAGATGAATATATATGCCTCTTACTCTCAAGAAACTTGTGGTTTAAGAAGAGAAATCAGCCAAATACACACATACAAAGAAAACACACACTACTACATCAATACATTTTTATTTGTATGGAATCCTAATCTTTGGAGAAATCTAACCCTAGATTTTCAGTCTGTCAGCATCTTCTTCAATTCTTAAGTTTCCTTTCAGCATTATTCAGCATTATTCAGCCTCATTGCTACATGTTGGTGATGACATCAGTCTGAGATAATGGAACCACACATTTGATAATATTTAGTATTTGGCCTTTAGGCAGGTAAAGGCACAAACTATATAAGACAGGATTGTAAGATCTCTAATCCATAACCATGATTGCCTATGTCCTTCCAATATTTACTAACATTCAAATGTTCTTTATGTTCTATCCATCTCCTGTTCTCTTATTTGATAATTTGTAGAAATGGAGGATGAAGGGTCAGTATGATTCTCTTAAGATTCATTCACATTTGATTCTTGATCTCTAGGACCAAGATCATGATTCTTTTTTATATTTGTGGGCTTGAACTCAAGACCTGGGTGCCATCCTCAGATTTTTGATCAAGACTGATGCTTTATCCTGGCAGAGCATTATTGTAAAATTGTTTAGGCATAAGCTACTCAATGACTGGGGTTGGGTCTTCATATATTCTGTTGTATTCATTCCACGAACACATGGTGATCACATTCCTTGTGCCAGACCCTCCAGTGGGTGCTAGAGAATCATGTAAATTAGCTGAATTGGTATGTTAGTGACAGGTGCATACTAAACAATGTAACTATTGTTGAGCTGAATCAAGTGTGGGGTCAGGATTTCACAGAATATAATACTTATACTATTTCATGTCCTTTACTCTAGAATAAGGACTCAAGGATATCTCCTAACTTCACATACTTTCTGAACCCACAAACACCAGATTAGCTTAGTGTAGGTAGAACAACAAATGTCCGCAGCCACAGTGAAACTTAACGGGGGATAGACAGTTATTCATCTGTAAAGGTGATGAACATCTGCGTAAGACAGTGCAAGAGGGCCAAGTCACTTTAATTCTTATGATGGCCAGTCCCATCATGTGATACAAACATCCTGTTTTCAGAAGTGCCAGGCCAAATTCTAGCATGAAATTTAAAGCCGAAGCCATCACTAAAGATGATTAACCTGTAAGATGTCATCTATTAATAAAAAAACTTGATGTCTGGAAAAAAAAGACTGATGCTTTATCAATTGAGCCACTTCCTGCTTTTTTGGTGGCTCATAAGATAAGAGTCTCATGAACTTTACTGCATAGGTTGGCTTAGAACCAAGATCTTTCGATCCCAGCCACCGGAGTAGCTGGGTGCCACTGTTGCCCAGTAAGATAACTAGTTTTGAAATAACTAGGATTTGTTTGTTCTTCTCCTCTTAAGGTTTGTTTCTTCATTCCCGTGTTTATTTATTAGTTTTTTTTGTATGTTACTCATTTTCCGGGTCATCATTCTTTAAACAATGAACGTAATGAGGATCTGTGTGGCCACTTTATATAGTCCTTAGCTATAATGATTATAGCAAGAAGCAGTTCATATTTGGGTGTTTTCCTATACTCAAATTTAAAGAATGAATGTGGGTGTCTTTAAGCCTTTCTTTTTATTTTTGTCTGAGATTCAGACTCCAAGTCTGTACTTGATGCTTTCTTGTTCTTTGGCTGGATCTCTACCAACTGAGCCATGGCTCCGACTCCTCTTTCAGCTTTCTTCATTTCCTTTCTGTCTTTATGAAATTGTATTTTGTTT
The DNA here is from genome assembly GCF_000151885.1 of Dipodomys ordii. NCBI lineage: Eukaryota > Metazoa > Chordata > Mammalia > Rodentia > Heteromyidae > Dipodomys > Dipodomys ordii. The sequence continues at coordinate 9,798,947 of NW_012267246.1, read as the reverse complement.
CTTAAAGAACAGCTCTTTGATATTTTAATACGTATTCTAAGGTCCCCATACTGCCTTTTAATGTTAGTGTCTTCATCAATGAATCTCTCTCCTACTTTTTTATAAAACCTTCTAATTGATCCAGAAACTCCATGTAGATAAGTAAATTACATTTCCTGAACAGGAATTCATAGAACAAATGCTTGTGTGTCCAGATAATTGGGGTTTGAGGTGGTCAGACTGGCTAGTTCTAATGAACTAAGAGTAATTATGATTGATCAGTTTATAAGAATTAGGCCAAATGAAATATTTGTCAAATCAACCTTCACTCACACCTGTAATCCTGGTTACTCAGGAGGCTGAATCTTGAGGCTTACAATTTGAAGCCAGCCAGGGCAGGAAAGGATGTGGGATTCTTACCTTCTGTCTTGTTCTCTCACTCACTCTTTTTATTCTAGCTGTTTTTGCTGTACCAGACATTTATAAAAACCTAATCTTTGAATCTTTTACTTTGTGATTGAAGAAACTTAGGCTCAGTGAGATCAGGGAAAGTTTTCAAGGTTGCTGGGCCAGTTCATTCCCAAGCGGCGCGTACTTCCCCTTGTACTAAACAACTCTTCTTTGGCTTATTCGTCCTTTACATTTGTATAGATCTGTAAGTCATTTGTATTTATTTTTATTTAAGTTTAGGGACAAATGATATTTAATTTGGTCATATATATCAGATAAGCAAAAAAATCCTAAATATACAACAGACAAATCATAAAAGAAATCTTGTATTTAAATGATCATTGACAAGCCTCACAGGAGGAAAATTCTAGAAATATGCCTCCCTTTGGGTCGGCTGGTAAAATGGAGTTGTGTTTTGTTGAATACTTTTCCATGACAGAGGTAATTTGAGGGGAAGAGACAACACATTAGGCACTTTAGCTAGGTCACACAGTCCAAAAGAAAAAAAAAAGCAGGGGAAGAGTTGATATTTGGATGGACTCCTCTAAACCAGGGCTTTTGCTTAGCAGATGCTTAGCACCTTGTGAAGATAAATGGTGTGAGGATAAATAGTGTTACAGGATAAACTGACACATGGGGTAGTTTCTTGTTTTACAGTTCTCTCTTTAAAACCTTTCTTCCTATTTTCCATGTCCCTCGTTTCCCTACTGCATTTGTTTGTCGATTTTCCTTCTCATCATCTTTTTCTTCCCCTTAGGCTTCCTCTCCCTTTGTGTTTTTGAATCCCAATTCATTTTACTGCGTTCTTTTCAATGTGCTTGATTTCTTCTTTCTACTTTTACCCTTTTTCTTTCTTTTATTGTTCCACTCCCTGTCCCTTCCCCCAGCCTCTTCCTCCCATTTCTCCATCGTTCCCCCTCAGTTGCTATTCTTCGTAAAGAGCTGTCTGGATGCTTTGACCTCACAAGAAGCGCTCCGATGATTGCCTAAGAAAAACAAGGTATTATGTATTATCCTACACATTCTGCAATCGCCTTGGCAATTTAGTAACTACAGTCCAATTTAAACCAGGCCTCAAGGCAACAAAAATTGCACCAAATGCCAACTAATTTACCAAACTTATAGAAGGAGTATTGGGGCGCCTGTTCCCATCAAGCCATCTGATTCATATTATTGACTCATTTAGAAAACAGAAAGTGAACAGAGACAAGTTTTTAAGGAGTTGGGTTTCATGCAAATGACTTGCAATTGCAGCCCATTATTTTTATACCACGACTTCATTAGTCATATCCCTGTCAGACCTGTGACCAGTGTCAAATGTTTTCAAAAAAAGCACACCAGGACAGGCATGGAACTCATCAGCCCGTGTCAGAGGTCGCTCTCATTAAGGAGTCAAAATGAAAACTTTCAGTGTCTCCAACACATAGCATAGCTCTCCCCCATCCACCCACCCCCACTCCTGAAGCCCCGGCCCTGCTAAGCACCTCCAGCTCCCCAGACATTCAAATAAGATCAAGATGACAGGCCAAGAAAATGAATAGGGTTCTTACCCGGCTGGACCTCATAATCTGATACTGATTGAAACAACCAGAAAGCTGTTTGCCAGGTCTTATAACACCATTTCCTGAGGTTAAACACAACATCTCAAAATGAAGCAATTAGGGCTTTCTCTAAAACAGGAGTCTTCAGTAATTAAAAAGAAGAACAAAGCTGGAAAGTCAGAAAGAAGGAAAGAAAGAGGAAGAAAAGATGGAAGAAAGGAAAGAAAAAAGAAGAAAGGAAGAAAGAAAAAGAAAGGACAAGAAGGAAGGAAGGAGGAAAAGAAAAGACAATCATAGTACCCCTAGACAAGGTTCTTTTTCCCCCCCCAACCTGGGAGATCAACATTTGATTCTAGAAGCTTTAGGCAGACACCAAGTTGTATGTAACAGTCCTATAATGATAAGTTTGAACTTGAAGACTGAAGATTACAGGCACAACACCAGAATGAAGATATAAGGATAGGACAGTAAATCATAACCTTACCGGCAAGAGAAAGAAGATCCATCAATCAGAAAACCACCCAATGTTCCCTATTTAACCCAAGCCCCAGCTGTGTAACAAGAAAGACAGTACAAGATGGCTGACTTGGACATATCTATACCACGTGTTCTCTTTCTCTGTCATACTTACTTCTCCTCTTCCTCCTCCTCTTCTTCCTCCTCTTCTTTCACCACCTCTTCTTCCTCCTTCTCCTTCTCTTTCTTTTTTTTGCCAGTCCTGTGGCTTGAACTCAAGACCTGGGCACTGTTCCTGGCTTCTTTTTGCTCAAGTCTAGTGCTCTGCCATTTGAGCCACAGCATCACTTCTGGCTTTTTCTGTTTATGTGTACTGAGAAATTGAACCCAGAGCTTCATGCATGCTAGGCAAGCACTCTACCACTATGCCACATTCCCAGTCCCATATTTCTCTTCTAATAAAGTATCTTACCAACTTTAAAAAAGTAGAAACAAAGCTACCTTTCCCAAGACTCAGTTGAACAATTTGAGAACAGAGCTTTGGTGCACCTTGTGTTGTTTTGGAATTGTTTCTGATTTTCTGCAGAACATCCCAGTGAGCACAGTCTAAGCCGCGGTCATTCAGAATCTTCTTCCGGCCACGTCTTGGTGTTGGTGTTGGATCTGGGTTCCTAGTGGAAATGTGGACTTCATCTTGTCACCACCATGTGTGGCTGTTACAGTAGCTTTAAGATTCACAAACAGAGAGTTTCAGTATCTCCTGAGGTGAATGTCAAGAAGTCTCTAGTTGTCAATATGACATTTCATAAAAACAAAACAAAACACAATTTATCAATAGGAAATGTCAACATGTGATGACTCTCTATTGATTTTTTTTAGAAGAGAACACTCAATCTGCTCTCACATGAGGAGTCAGTTGGGGCGACTTGATTTGATTCCATGTTAATGTCTGTGACTTTTTGCTTGCTTGTTTACTAAGTTAATTACTCACTTGAAAGTTCCTTGAGACCTCTATGAACAGCCTACTCAGGCAAAGAGGCACCATGTAAAAGTAGTTGGTTTTACACTTGTTTGCCAAAATCTTGGCTCTCACTGGTCAATTATTTTGATGCAGGGTACTTAGAGAGGAATGAGATAAGCATTTTATTTCATGTATTTATTTTTGATATTTGCTACGTGCCTTCAGAGTGTGCTAAAGGAAAAAGGAGCAATTGTGAGGATCCCATGAAAGACATCATGGATATTGTGGTGTGAAAACAGCAGTTTTATGTTTGTATGTGAAAAGCATGCACATCCCAATCTGGGTCCAGTGGTTTATGCTTGTAATCCTATCTACTGAGGAGATCCATGGATTGAGATTTGAAGCCAGCCTGGGCAGGAAAGCCCACGAGACTTGTTATCTCCAACTAACCACCCAAAATGCTGGAACTAGAGGTTTGGCTTAAGTGGTACAGCATGGTACCTGCCTTTAGTGAAAAAGTTAAGCGACAGTGCCCAGGCCCTGAGTTCAAGCCCCAGTAGGGGCACACCCCCCAAAAAATCATGTCTCAAACCAAGCCTTTAGATTCTCTCTGAATCAAGCAAGTTACGAGCTACAAAGTTTAAGCCAATACTGACCTAATGCAATGACAGGTCTTCCATGCTGAGTACCAGATACTGCCTATAAAGACTCCAGCTTATTATCTGTGGAAGGTCCTAGTATTCTGTGAGTTGATCACAATTTGCTTTGTGCTTGATGTGAGGGACATTGTAAATTAAACAAACAAACAAAACACTCTTTTGGAGCTGGGTGCTGGTGGTTTACGCCAATAATCCCAGTTATTCTGGAGGCTGAGATCTGAGGATTACAGTTTGGAGCCAGCCAGGGCAGAAAAGTCCAGGGGACTATTATCTTCAGTAAACCACTCAGAAAACGTGGGAAGTGGCGCTATGGCTCAAGTGGTAGAGTGTCAGCTTTGAGCATAAAGAAGTTCAGGGACAGCACCCGGGCCCTGAGTTCAAGCCCTAGGATAGGCAAAACAAACAAACACACAAGCAAACAACAACAAAAAATCCTCCTCTGTTGGGTTGCAGAAAATGGCTCTAAAAGGTGAGATGAGATTGTGCTTACAGATGTTTGCTCACATGGTATTGGATGTGCGTACATCTGTGTGTGTGTGTGTGTGTGTGTATGTATGTGTATTGAGTAGAATCTTTGCCTCCTCCCCTCTCCAGGCCGTGGCTTGTAGATCAGCTCATCCCAAACATCGCTGAGCGCTACTTGGCCTGTGGAGAGATGGTAGACTATTGTGTTGAGCAAAGAGAGATTCTCAGTAGCTTTATCTGGACTGGATTGATTTCATTCCACGCTAATGTCTATAATTTTCTTATTTGCCTACTAAGTGAATTACTTGTTTCTTAAATTAGTGGCCTGGAGGAATTCTCGACCATTCCTTTATAAAGGACTTACTTTGTTCTTTCTTCTGTCTTTGGGATGCCAACAGTAATAATTTCCCTTGTGGATCCTGGGGTTCACCCCTTTACCTGTGGCCTCTTAGTTTCCCAACGGCGAGACATCCTCCACTTGTGGGGAATCTGTGATTGATGCCCTTGGCCTAGGGGCTGCCCATTACCCCTCCAGGAAACAGGAGGGCCAGAGAGATAGCGCTCAAGTTTTCTTTCACAGTCCCCGTTTCCGAACTCTAATCACCTTCTGCTGTGGGAAAGAGATGAGATGGGGCCTAAAAAACAGATCATTGTCCGCCTCCTAGATTAATGCGGAGAAAGCGGTATTGTCTGTTGAATGGATAAATCTTCCTGCTGTCACTCAAAACCTAAATTCAACGCTACTTCATTTCTAAGAGGCTTATCTTCTTTGAATAGACCCTTGCAGCTCAAGTAAGAGGCGATGTAATGAAGCGTGTTTTTTTTCTTAAGTGAGAAACCTGCTGGAAAGAAGGGGGGAAGAGCATGCAGCTGTTCTGAAGGGGCTCTGCCGACGCTCGAAAGACTTGTCATTTATCTGGTCTAGCATGACATCAAATGCTAGAAGATCAAGTTCAAAATCTGCCAGAGCAGCTCAAAAGGGCTCTTCATCTGTTAATTAAATAATGCTTATTAACATACAATGTTGTGCAGCTGTGGTTTGTATCAAACATGATGGTGTGTGTGTGTGTGTGTATGTGTGTATGTGTGTGTGTATGTAATATCACTAGAAATTTTTCACTTTTTTTTTTTGGCAATCTGTGTTTAGAAGGAGATATGTAGCTTGTGAAATGGAAATGGTTTTACCCAAATCTTAAAGTTCATATTGATGCTGTAATACATGCTTGAATGAAAGAGCCACTGGACAGGTGGGTATTAGGCAGATGGATAAATTCAAAGTGACATGCTGAGATCATTGAAGGGCAGACCCTTTTGTTATGCTGGTAATTAATTCAGCAGTCCCCACAATGTAGGCTTACTGACTTCTGAAAAGTTAAATATGTGTAACACACACACATACACACACACACACACACACACGTATAATTGCTATAAATAATTGCTTATTTACTTTGGTCTCACTCGAGCCTACTGTATTACGTGGGAGTTTAAGTTGAACTTCGGAATGGTTGTCAAGATTTTCATCAGTGCAATAAATTTTACTGGTTCAGAATAATTTTAGCAACTTTTCCTTCACCCACCGGCTTGTATTTGTATGTACAACTTACCAAAAATTACTTTGAAATATGTCTTGCTTTTTTAGTCTGTGTGTAATGAAATGGCAGCACTTTCAAGCTTAAAGCTACAGAAAAAAGGCTGAATCTCTTAGGAAAGAAAGAAGTTCAGAAAGGTGTGGGAACTTAGGAAACATCTTGGGTTCCATAGTGCTTCTCTTCAGAAAAGGACCAGGAATCGCCCCCACTGAGTTCCCATTGGCTAACCGAGCTTAATGGAAATGTTAGGAGTAATGTAATTGAAAAGATTTTGGAATTTCAAATTCTATCATGTATCTTCAAGTTGTTCAAAGCAATTAGATGTTTGAGCCTCTAGGCCCTGATTGATCATTCATTCATTCAATCATTCATGCCTAACACTATGGAATCACATCTTTCCCATGGAAAAGTCATTGGGTCATAGCTCAATGTTTTGGTAGGTTTATGTAAGTTTCTAGGGGTTGGAGAGTAGAGAGTTAGGTGGCTCATGTAAGTCTTTCCCTCAGTGAAAAGCAACCTGCAGCCCATGGTTTACTGATGGAGCATCTGTAATATTGTCTGTATCTATTATCTAGTAGGGTGATATATGAAGTGCTAGGACACTGGTGGAATAGTAGCTTTTTAAGCACTTACTCTGTGCTGGGCATTGCATAAAATGTTCTCTATGTTTTAAATCATTTCATCCTCATAAGAACTATGAAATAGGATATCATTTCTTCCTCATCTCCCTTTAACAGATGAGAAAAACAGAAGCATTGATGTTAATTAACCTGTTTAGGCTTACACAGCTTAAAAGCGACTGAAACAGGCTTCAAATCCAGAAAGTCTAGATCTAGTGTTTATACTTTGTGTATGTGTGTGTGTGTGTGTGTGTGTGTGAGTGTGTGTGTGTGTGTGTGTGTGTGTGTTTGTGCTGGTCCTGGGGCTCAAACTCAGAGCCTGGTATGGTCCCTGAACTTTTTTGCTCAAGGCTAGCCCTCTCCAGCACTCTTCCACTTGAGTTCTACTTTCAGCTTTTTGCTGATTAATTGGTGATAAGAGTGTCATGGCCTTTTCTGGGCTGGCTTTGAACCTTCATCCTCAGATCTCAGCCAACAGGATAGCTAGGATTACAGGCATGAGCCACCAGCACCTGGCATTTGATGTTGTTTTAAGGCCTATGAATGATGTTTAACATTGTTCAGCTGAGTGTGTGTTGTGTGTGCTTGTGTCATGCTGAGATCTTGGATAAATCATTTGTCCTCTCCAAGTTTCATCAAAACACCTGTGTACCACATGGCTGTACAGGAAAATGCATCTTAAGTGCCTTACCACCATGCTTGGTTGAGATCATGTCCTCATACAATTAATTGGAGGTCTGGTGGATGGAGTTTAGGGGTTTAATTAGACGAGTAATTACTGCCCTGGTGTTAGAAGATTCATTGTAAGGAAGTATCAGGAAAGCATGACTTCTCTTACTTCATGAAGCTGAGCAAAAATTCTAATACTTCTTCTTTTTTTTTTTTTTTTGATATGCCATCTGTACCAAGGCTTCTCTGGGATCTAGGGTGCATTTCATCTTGAACTATGAATTGCAAAGAGTTTTATTGTCTTCTGTCATGAACACAGCGTCCTTTTATTGTGTTTTTTGATGCGTTAAATATGTTTTTATGGCCCTCTATGTCTATTGTGCCTAGCATACTGTTGGTACTTAATAAACGTTAAATAATAATAATATATGTGCCTATGAGATTTGTGGAAAGAGATGACATAGTGCTTTAGGAATCTGAGGTTGTTCTTTTGGTGCAGGGGGGTGGATGGGAACATACAGATGAACATATTACTAGGAATAGATTAGAAGAAGCCATCAATAGCGATGTCATCGCCCGAAAATATGGTGTGGCTCTGAGAGCACAAATCATAAACTCCATCTCCAGTACACCACTGTGGAACTCTGATGTGGAAAGTTGAATTCCCAGAATAATAAAAATGGGTATGCAGACACCTTAGAGATTTGCAAATTGGCAAGTGATGCTCTCCCCCCTCTTTTGTGGTTAATTAATTAATTAATGATTTTAACTGAGAAGGGGACCTCTCAAAGAAGGCCTGGAGGTGTTCCGCAAGGGTTGGAGAAACGGGGTTCCAGGTACTGCTTTCTTTTCATCACTGCTATCTCGTTGGGCAAGGAGACACCTGCATTTGTGTGGCCGAACCACTGAATTATTTACCACGCCAAGGTTCGCTTCCTGTACCAGCTGGATGCAGCCCAGAACCAGCGCTCCTCTGCCAAACCCTTCAGAGCCCAGCAAGGCGTTGTTTGTGTAAAGATTAAAAAAGAGAAAGGGGAGACACGGCAGCATCCTCAGTCTGTTCATCTGTTTACACATGTCCTTTGGCTCTGTCCTGATTAGCTCATTAGCAAAGAAGGCAGGAAGACAGGCTGCCTTATGCTTAGTGATTCATCAGGTCTGGGTCTCTTTGGGAAGACAAGGCTTGCTTTTTTTTTTTTTTTTGCCAGTTTGCAAGAGTCTGGTTTGTTTCAGCTCCTCTGCTGTGTTTTTTACTCTCAGAGCCTATCTTCCTTCTGGAAGTCTAATGATTTAAAGAGAGAAAAACAAGTTATTGCTTTAGCTGTTTTGTTTTTTTTTAAAGAATAACTTTTTTTTTAAACTTTTGCTTTCCTCTCTCTCTCTCTCTCTCTCTCTCTCTCTCTCTCTGTATGTATTTATGGAAAGCATACTGAAGCCAATATTAAGGAGACATTTTCTTATGGGGTGAAAGATAGAGTCTTAAATAATTAAAAAATATCTGAATGTTTCTTTTGAGAGTCTTTTGTGAAGATCTAAATTACGGGTAGCAACAGGTACATTTTTCCTTTAGTGCTAAGGCCAAGTGTAAGTTTTGTTTGCAAGTTTAAAAGAGGTCTGTGCTTTTTCTTTTGACCTTGATTCCTCCCCTCCCCCCGCCCCGATATTCTGAGTTGCCCCTGCTTTGGCTGTATTTTTCCTTACCCATCCAATTACCATTTCTATCAGCTCTTGGGGAAGATTATGCTTTTTGGGTGTTCTGTAGATGTCTTTCCAGTGGCTTCACTTGATGAATGTGACAAGTTTTGTGTTTTCTCCCTCCCCTCATTGAATTGAAAAGATTTTTTTTTTTTGATAAATACAGGCCAATAAGTGCCCAAAGGCAGCTTGTTTCAATGGCCGCTAAGTCTTTCAAGGTTAGGACTTAACCTCCCTTCTCCTTAATTCAACTCCAACCTTCAGTCTGAAGCCAATCAAGAATATCAGATGATACTTAAACAATGAAGGATTTCTGATATTCAGGTACTGCCTCTGTTCAATAGGATTGCAAATTCTTTGTGTGAAGAAAGTCGGTTTTGCTCTAAAGTACTGTCACAAAAAGTGAAATTACCATTTGCTTGGAATGATGCAATTCGTCATTGTCAGAATACTAAGCATTTTAAGTCGCTAGGCCTCTCCAAATTAATGCCTTGTTTTGCATCAGCTAAGTTTCCCAAATCCTTGAGGATGGGTCTTACAAAACTCATCTCACTGTTTTAATTTATCAATCCAATCTGGGTTTCCAGAAAGAGAGCTTCATTCCACTCTTAGCTCTTTTATTTACAGTCTAATTCTAAAAGAAAAGGAAATAAGATATGAAAATAAGTTGGAAAATAAGATAAATCTCTCAGTGAAATCACCAGATCTACTCAGTCCTGCAGCAAAACCTCCCATAATTCATTTGTAGGTCAGCTCAAGGGATTAGCCATGACGTACTTGGAAATTCATTTATTTTTATTTTATTTTGCTGTTTCTTATGCATAAGGGTAATGCTGTCCCCAAGGCTTTTCAGGTAGCCCTCAAATCTTGACAATATTTGCTGTCTCTGAGGCCTAAGTCAAAATTAATTTTCAAATAAACAGCATAAAAATGTATGGAGTTGTATAAATTTGAATACAAAATGCATTTGTTTTGTTTGCTTACATACATATATACATACTGTCTGTTCAGCCAAAAACCATAATATGACATTGAAATTAATGGCCACGCGCACATCATGAAAGTCAAGAAAGTTTGTCTCTGAGTTTTAAAAAAAAAACATAGAACATGGAGCAGTGCATTTCATGTTCATCTCAATGTGGACTTTCACAGAGCTTCAAAGGGATGTTTTTAATTATTATTATTTTTTAACTCCTAGAAGGAGATAAAAACTCATCCAGAGGAAAAATTGGTGGCTGAGAATCTGAGTCCTTTTATTAGTTCAAAAGATGTTGTCTTGGTCTGAGATACAAAGGTATTTTCTTCCAAAAGTTACAGACCCCCAAATAAAAGGTAAACCAAATTATGGCCACTTGATTTCCTTCCTCTGATAAAAGCCAGATAAAAGCAGCATGGAATAAGAAAGGCTTGAAATCTGCTCAGGGGAGGGTGGAGTTTTCAGTCTTGTGTCTACAAGGAAAAGAAAAAGGACTCCCTCTTATACAAAGGCAGCCTAGGAAGGCAAGTGGCTTGGCTGATTATCTTTGGCTGCTCAGAAAGTCAGATACCTCTGACTATTTGCCACATGCTGACCAGGTCTGAAATATCATAAATGTCATTCTTTCCCCCTTTCCCAAACTCCAGCCCTTACAAGTAGCTGTTAAATATACCTCCACAAGGGGGCTTTGTGTACATTTGTAATTTATTTGTTTGTTTACGTACTTCTGAGAAATACTAGGAAATGTCTGTCTACAGGTGAAAGCTTAGCAGTTTCATCCCTCAGCTTCGTTGATGCTGATGCTGATGATGCTGATCTTAGGGCTTGATCTCAGGTCATGGATGCATGGAGTCCTTTGTTTTTTTTGTGCTCAAGACTGGTGCTCTATCACTTGCATCACAGCTCCAGCTTTTGGCTGGTTAATTGGAGATAAGACTCTTGTGGACTTTCCTGCCCAGGCTGGGTTCTGTGGATTGGGCAAGTCCCTATCTTTTGGGAGATACATTAAGATTCCAGGTTCATGTGGCTGTACAGCTCAATAGCAGTGCTCATGCAGAACCTTGAAAAGGTGATGTTAGTGTTTTGGATAATGTGCTCTGGCATCCCCTCCCCCCCCCCCCAGCTTTCTAAGCCAACCACAGGCTTCCCTGGTGGGATTTCTCTCCAGCCAAGCCAGCCCGCACCACAGAGTAGTGGAAGGAAGGCCAGAAAGTCCGCTGATGAGGACTCAGCGGGTCTTTGGGAAACTGAACCTCACCTTCAAGCCCTGTTCATCCTGTTCTGAGAGAAGACTGTGCATCCTTATAAAGCAGTTTTCATTCTTCAGAATAAATACTGAATTTTAGCTGTTTATTGTTTCTTTATCATGTTTTATGAAAAAGACAAAATAATGGCTGTTTACGCATATTTGTCCCATTGTCTCTGAGATCACTTTTTTCATCTTGCTTCAGATGTGTGTGTGTGTGTGTGCGCGCACACACACACACTCTACATCAGAAGTTAGACTTAAAATATTCTGAAATATTCATGGTCCGCACCCCAGCCCCTTCCTTTTTCCTTTTTCCTAGGATCATTATCCTTACTTTGAGGGTTAGTCACTTCCTTTTTCTTTTCTAGTTAGGGTCTCACTGTGCACCCCAGCTTAGCCAGGGTGACTTAAGTCATGTCTCTAAATACTGGGACCACAGGAGTATGTCACCATGTCCAGCAACACTTAGCTGTTTCACAGACATTTTTGTACTGTTGTTACAACGAACATGTTTATAATACAGCTTTGCAGCAAACTGTTTTTATTACCCTAAGCTCTTTTTTCTTCAACATTATGCTTTTGTCATTTATCTGTGATGTGCCTTGTAGGGCAAGAACATTTATTTTTGTTGCTTCACAATATTCTATCCTCTGAAAATAGCACAATTAATTTACCTATTCAACATTTAAACTGTTGAAAAATTTTACACTATTTCCAACAGTGCTACTATGAATAGATATATGCATATAAATTCTTTAATGCATTTGTGCATGTGTGTGCATTTATACTTTTTTTTAAAGCTTTCTTAGCTATTATTAGAGTACTCTTCAAGGTGATTATACCAATTTCATTCCTGTGCATAACTATTCCAGTATCCACACATCCTCCCAATGAGGATTAGGAGAACTCAATTTTTAAAATATTATAGTATGAAATAGTTTCTTATTTCAAAGTTCCTTGATTGCTAGAGAAGATGGTACACGTTCTTTGCCATGGTTTTGATTAGAGAAACTGATTTTTTTAATTGATTTGTAGGAATTTTTTTATATGTGGGAATGTTTTTAAAAGATTTACTTTATTGTTATTATTGGGGCTGGGAAAGTGGTTCAGTGGTAGAGTGCTTGCCTTGCATGCCTGAGGCCCTGGGTTCGATTCCTCAGTACCACGTAAGCAAAAAGAAAAAAGCCGGAAGTGGCGCTGTAGCTCAAGTGGTAGAGTGCTAGCCTTGAGCTGAAGAGCTGAGGGACAGCGCCCAGGCCCAGAGTTCAAAAACAAAAAAACAAAAAACAAAAAATTTACTTTATTGTTATTATAGATGTGATGTATAGAGGAGTTACATTTATGTGAGTCAGGTAATGTGTACATTTCCTTTCATACAAAAAAACAAAAGCCTTGGTTTTTTTTTTTTTTTAGCTATTTTTCTTGATTTTTTTAAGGTCCTTTTCTGACCCAAAGCAGCAGTCGTTATAATATTTTGTTTCTTGCTTTTGCAACAATTTGGTGTTGAATGTGGGAATTGTCCAAGATTTATCAGGTTAATGTTTACAAGTGACTTTTTAAAAACTGTTGTTTTGAAGGTACAGAGAGGGCTTAGGGTTACACAATTCAGGTGAAGAGTACATTTCTTTTTGAACAAGGTCGCTCCTTTCCTTCTTCTCTCCCAGTTTTTTCCTTCCATCCCCACCCACAGGTTGTATAATTCATTTTCAACATGGCGTTTAGTGAGTATTACTGCTGCATTTTTTTAATGTATATATTTTTTCTTTCTAAGATACTGTACAGAGGGGTTGCAGTTACATGAGCAAGGACATGAGCCCATTTCCTATCGAGCATTATTACCCCCATTGCTGCATTTGTTTACCCTTTGTCCTACCCTTTCTGTGTTTCCTTACCCTCCCAAAGACAGAGAAATGAACAAACAAAAAGAAAAGAAAACAAACAACAACAAAGAATAAAACCCCTTGTTTCCATTTGCTGGAGTTCATGTTGATAAATATTATTTTATATGATCAGAGCCATATTGGGTCTTTGTGTTCCTCCCATAAGAGAGTATCCTCATTTGGTCTCACTGTGTGTGAATGCCTTGATACAAATGACTTCTTAAAAATGATTTTTTTTTGGGGTCAGTCTTGGGGCTTGAAAACACTGGGCCTGAACTCTTCAGCTCAAGGCTAGCACCCTACCACTACAGCCACAGCGCCATTTCTGGCTTTTTCTGCTTATGTGTTGCTGAGGAATTGCTCCCAGGGCCTCATGCATTCAAGGCAAGCACTCTACCACCGAGCCACCTTCCCAGCCCTTAAACATGATTTTTAAACCCTGATAAAATCAAGTGCCCAGTTACTTTCAGGCTACGAAATTGGAGACCCACGTAGAGGGACTATAACACTGTCCTGACTGTTTGTTGATGTCTTACAGAAATGGCATCTCCGCACTCCTTGGAAAGCCCTTATGGTTAGATGATTTACTTTTTTGTCATCAGATGATCCTATATGGGGAAACCTCCATTTATTTGGAAATATGTAACCTGCATACTCCTGAATTTATCATCTAGTTTAATTTCAAAAGTTGGTTCACAAGTCAGTTAATTGGAACTCAGGAAGTGTTTTTTCTTTGGAGTAATATTGTAAGCAGTAGTATGGATTCCAGGCTGGCACAGCAAAGCCCATTTAATCCTTCAGGTATCCGAGGTGCAAGCTCAGTTTCAAATCTTGCTTAGCCGCAGCCTATCAGGGTGATCTTTGGCTCTTTTGTTACTTCAGCTATGAGTCTGTGAGGTAAAGAAAGGGTTCTGGTGAGGATTACCTGATGAGATGTATATGAAAATAATCCTTTGGGTGTTTGCAGGTACCAGGACTTGAACTTAGGGCCTAGTGCTCCCTTGGCTTTTTTGTTTAAGGGTGGTACTCTACCATTTGAGCCACTTTCAGCTTTTTGCTGGTTATTTGCAGATAAGAGTCTCACAACTTTTCCTGCCGGGACTGGCTTGAAACCGTGAATCCTCAGATCTCAGCCTCCTGAGTGACTGAGATTACAGGTGTGAGTCACCAGCACCAGCTGGATATGTTCATAATATTTTAAAACTTACTGTTTAACCATTTTGGAACCTATTAGCCTACTAATATGTTACTAGCAAAGAACAAAGAGTCTGGCTATGAAAAGTGATATGAGTTAAATAGATAAACCAAGTTACAAGATCATTATTTATAATATGATTTTTTTCTACATAATGTACATGTAACTCGAACTGTGACAAAACAATGTCTTTTGAGAGCCCTAATTCAGCTCCTGTTTGTGAGCTATTACTAGTCCTGGCTTTGGACAGGAGAGACAGACAGACAGACAGACAGAGACAGAGAGGAGAGAGAGAATGTTTTGAAAACAAATAGGAGGCTTGAAAAATGACAAGAGCAAAATTTCTTTCTGACTGGATCTATCATTGTTCACTATTTCTTTGTTCTATCTGGAAGTTTAGGAGTGGTGAGGGTCTTGGTTGTTTCTTTCCCCCCTAAAGTTTTCAGCATTGAGAAACTGGACACATGATATCGGCAGTAATAAGGATGAGAACAGGCGGTTAAACGAATGGTAGCAGCTGCTTTTGGGAGCAGATGACTTTGGACTCCTGAATTAAGAAAAGTATACAATTAAAAACATTATTAATCAAAGCAGGACATTGGAGACTGTCAAAGGGCCTCATTGTGATTTCATGTAAGTCAACTTTCTGGGCAGGGGCCCAGAATAGCTAAGTGGGTGTTAAGATACTTGCTGTAGAGAATTAATGATACAACATTAATGCAACGAAGGAGATTTGTGCCAATTATTTCCAGAACAAAAGGCCAATGAAATACTTTTATCCCATGCCTGCATTTGGGCTGTGAGCACTTGGAGTTTTATGTGAAAAGGTAAAGTTGTGCCTTGGGATTGGAAAGAGAATGAGGGAATAGGTAAGAGAGGTCCATGATGCGGAAGGCAGAGGGGACGGAGGTGAATTATAATGCATTTGACACAAATGAGCAAGAATGAAATAAGTTCTGAAAGCAGTGGCCCATTCAGTTATTTATTTATTTTTGTTCATATTTGTTTTCCTCTACTCTGCAAAATAATAAGAAACAAGAGAAAAATCTGCTGCATGCCTAGTCATAGTTTACTGGAGCAGGAAGGCACACAGAAGCGTTCTCTGATTTGCTGTTGAGTGGCAGAATTATTCACCGCCGTGAGTCATGGCAGGGAGACGCATTTGGGGTGATTATTTTCTGATGTTAAATTGCAAATGGCACAAGGGGAAGCCAACCAAGGTATGAATTATTTTAAAGAATTCTTTTAAAAAAATCCTGTTACAGAAAAATGTGTATTTGTATGACCAGCTGATGACTTTATTTCACCAAGTTAAACCTTCATATCACAATAGATAAGTCCTGCATACATCTCTTGGTTTTTAAATTTAGCTGGTTAGAAGCTTTCCTGTTTAATATTTTTGTGTCAACATACTATTATTGTTCTAGAAGCTGCATGATGATTTGAATGGTGGGAAAAATATCTGATAATTTGGCTCAACTGCCTGGGTTGAAGTTAAAGTCTGAGGATTTTTACTTTGTGTTTTAGCCAATAAGGAACTTATTGGCTTTTTAACAGAAAATAAACAGCGAGATTAGCTTTACTTGGGCAAAATTTGTTTGATATGCAGAGAGTTTCTCACTAATGTAATAGAAATCACTGCTTTGATTTTATTATATATTTTTTAACTCTCTTTAAGTAGTTGTACAGAGGGGTTTCAATTCACCATGTCAGTTTGTGAGGACAGTGCATGTTGATCAATGTCACCCTTTCTATTGTTCTCCTTCATCTCTCCCAACCCCACTCATCCACCTTCTCAAGAGAAATCACCATCTTTTGAGATCCTGTGATGGTAGGGTTGAATACTTGGTGCTTAAGATAAAATAGTATCAGCATCCAGTAACTGATGCCTTGTTTGCTTGAAAAAGTTCAGGTTGCCTGGCTCTTTAAGACAAATCTCTGGCATTCAAACTGGGGGGTTGAAAATAATTTTACAAAATTCCCAGCACCTGCTTTGTGAGGACATTTAATTTTAAGAAGCTAGAGGAGAATGCTTCTATTTAAATTTACAGAGGACCTACCTGTAATTCTAGCACTCAGAAGGCTGAGGCAGGAAGATTACAGGTTGGAGAGCAACCGGATCACACTTAGGGGGACTGTATGGCTGGAGTGAGGATGAAGATATTCCATGAAGTGGTCTCTTCCCTCTCCCAGGTGTGATTGGGGTTCAATGATTAGCCTTACCTTTCAGTTGCCTTAAAAACGGTTTTTTAGGGGAAGGAGAATGGGAAATTTCAGAACTCCCCTTGCTCTGCAGAACACTTGGAAATTTGACTTCACCCAGCAGGCACTCAGCACAGACTCTTGGAGTGACCTCCATATAGTTAGGTTGGGACTTGGGAAGTTTCAGACCTGAGAGAGTTCATGGGAGGTAATGTGGTAGCCCTTCTTGCCAGTCCAGCAGGAGAGCAGACTCGGCCCTTTTACGAATGATTGTGGTGTAACACATTTCCAGCCCTTCATAGCTTCATACAGCACACATCTGTGGCTGTGTTTTACTGTCTGGGCTGCAGTGTGCAGGTGGGCACAGCAGGCTGGGGCTGGCTTCGGGTCTCTTACCTCGCTCTTCCCCTTGTCCTTGGTAGAAGTGAGTCACTGAGGCCCGCTCCCTGGGAGGCCCCCACCCACCGGTGGCTGCCAGGAGATAAAGATAATTCAGCCTTGATGGGGTCTGATTACCATAATCCCATACACTAATTTTGGGAAGCAAGAGATTCTGAGGGTCTGGATGAAATACTTAATGATCAGAACTTTGGTTCACCTTGAATTCATCTTCAACAAAGCCATTCAAGGGTACTACACAACCTCAATTCAGTAAGTTCAGTAGATGTGAGGGGTATTATTTGAAGCATCATTACAACCACCGCTGTCTGCTCGCTGTGAGCCCGAGCCAGTGCTGAGAAGAAGGAAAATCATTCAGATGAACGCCTTGAAATTGAGGTCCTGTTCCTATCAGATATGTGTCTTTGTCATAGGAGAAAGTATGGGTAGGTTGAATTTGCCACAAGAGGAGGTGACAAGGCATTCTCAATTTGGGACCTGGTTACTTCTGGGAAGGAAATGTCCCAAATGAAACATGATCGCACTTGTAGTTGCTTTTGCTTCAATTACAAAAGATACGTATTGTAAATACATTGAGTTACAAAACAGAATGAAGCAAAAATGTCTGCATGGCTTAGGCCATTGATAGTCATGATATTCTTTTTTATTTTGTTTTAAAAATCCATGGTTTTCAGAGTCCTTCAGACACCACTGAAATTAAAAAGTTCATCAAACTGGACTGATGGTGCATACCTGTAATCCTAGCTATTCAAGAGGCTAAGATCTGAGGATTAAAGTTCAAAGGTAGCCCAGACAGGAAAGTCCATGATACTTTGTTGTTGTTGTTGTTTTTTAGTAATCAGTTTTTTTTATTGTGAAAATACTGTACCGAGGGGTTACAATTACATGAGCAAGGTAATGAGTACATTTCTTATCAAGCATTGTTGCCTCCTCTTTTGTTTTTCCCTTACCATCCCTGCCTTCCTTCAAGACTACACTGCTCCCCCACCCCCACCAAAGTTGTAAGTTTTGAACTCTAATAACAACAGATACTGGAGGGGATGTGGACAGAAGGGAACCTTACTGCATTGTTGGTGGGAGTGTAAACTTGTTCAACCACTTTGGAAAGTAGTATGGAGGTTCCTCAAAAGACTCCACATAGCTCTCCCCTGTGACCTGACAATCCCACTTTTGGGCATTTACCCAAATGATCACAAACAAAACCATACGAAAGCTACCAGCACAACTATGTTTATTGCAGCATTATTTACCAACCCAGATGCCCCTCAGTAGATGAATGGATCAAGAAAATGTGTTATATATACACAATGGAATTCTATGCCTCCATCAGAAAGAATGACATTGCCCTATATTTTAGGAAATGGAAAGACTTGGAAAAAATTGTATTAAGAGAAGTAAGCCAGGACCAAAGAAACATAGGTCCCATGATTTCCCTTAATTGCAATAACTAGTATATATCTGAGACAAGCAGAAAAGGTCAGATAAGTTGATGTTAGGCAAAATGAACCCCAAGTTAGGGACTCAAGTGGTTTTTCTTTCTTGCTCTTGTTTCTAACATATTTATAAGGTGATTTTTTTGCTTTGTATGTCCTCCCCCACAATATAACCCCTGTTTTCACTGTATTTGATGTTGGTATAATTTGGGGAGGAAAAGGGAAAAAAACAAATTGCTTAAATAGGGTTACAGGTGGACTCACTGCAACAATGAAATGCACAAGATGCTATGTCGAAAAACTCCATGATACTTTTATCCACCCAAAGTGGTTAATTGGAAGTGGAGCTGGGGCTCAAGTGGTAGAGTGCTAGCCTTGAGCATAAAAGCTCAGGGATATCACCTAGGCCCTGAGTTCAAGCCTGAGGATACACATACACACACACACACACACACACACACACACACACAGAGGTTGGGTGAAGATACTGGGTGTGGAGATGAGAGAAGTTCAGTGATGAATTGTTTCTATACATTGTATTCTAACAGGCATAGAAATAAAGTGTTCTAGCCGGGCACTGGTGGCTCACGCCTGTAATCCTAGCTACTCAGGAGGCTGAGATCTGAGGATCGTGGTTCAAAGCCAGCCCAGGCAGGAGAGACCGTGAGACTCCTATCTCCAAAAACCACCAGAAAACCAGAAGTGGCGCTGTAGCTCGCCTTGAGCTGAAGAGCTGAGGGACAGCGCCCAGGCCCAGAGTTCAAACCCCACGACTGACAAAAAAAAAAAAAAAAAAAAAATAAAGTGTTCTAGGAGTCCAGGCTCAAGAATCTTAGAAAAGGGTCAAATGAAGCGATTTATGTTTTTGTACACTATTGAGAATCTTGGGACCTGATTTAGATCAGGTTATACTAGACAGGTGGGAAATATTTTCTTAAGACATAGACAAAGCCGGTTGCTAGTGGCTCACATCTGTAATCCCAGCTTCTTAGTGGGCCGAGATCTGAGAATAGTAGTGCAAAGCCAGCCGAGGCCAGAATGTCCATGAGACTCTTTATCCCCAGTTCATCACCAGAAAAGCATTAGTGGAGCCTGGCTCAAAGTGGTAGCATGCTAGCCTTGAGCAAAAGAGCTCAATGCCCAGACTCTGAGTTCAAGCCCCATGGCAAAGCAAAACAAAACAAAACAAAACACCCAAAAAGAAAGACAGCATAGACAAAGTCAGGATGGTGATTAAGGTTGTCCAGGCTTTCCTCATATAGCTCTAAAAGCAGATGTTTCCTTCTTTTGGATCTATAGTGCAGTTAGTTTACATTAGCAGGCTTCTGTGGAGATTGAAGCTTCTTTCTTGGAAAGCCAATTGTCATCAAGTCTACGCAATGGATGCTTATTTGGGGGGAGGGTCTTGTAGTAGTTTTATTGCCACTTCCATTTCCATAAGTGGAAGTCAATGATTTCCTCTAGGCCTTCCTAGTGTACATTGCCAAAATTCCAATACAATTACATTTTAATCTGTACTTTCCTTCTTAGTTATTTCCCCCAAAGCTAAGATTGTGAGTCATTATGAGAAAGGACCAAGTTTTGCCAGTCACTTGTCCCTAGTCCTCTGCATGAATAATGATGCTCCAGGGATGAAGGAAGGAAGGAATGACGCAGGAAGGACAGACAGGCGGGCTTCTGCTTGTCTATCAGTACCCAAGCTCTGAGATGGAATTCTGAGTCCCTAAAAGAAAATGTAGACATTTTGTAACCGGCCAGATGGATCTGCACCTAGCAGAAAAGATAGAAAGTCATGATATTTCTTCTGGAAGACGTACGTACATGAGAAATGTCTGGTCCCCTCTATGAGCAGCTCAGGAGGAGTTGAGATTGGCGTCTACATGAACTGGCGGTGCTGTTATTCTGTGACTTTGCATACTTGTTCAAGGGCGCTGGAGTCAGGCAGTGTTTATTTTTGGATTCCCCATTGCTCCTGGGATCTCTGCACGGAGGAGTGGCCCCCGGCCCCAGCCCCCCTTCATTAACTCCTTCACCTTGTTTGTTGATCCTGGTCATTGGAGTGCTGGCAGCCCAGATCCAGCCTGACTAGCTAACTCCTCTGTGCCCTGTTATTTTTAGCATATGAACCTCAGCCACCGCTGGCCAGTGGGAGATGGCCCATCCAGGCAAAGTTGTTGCAAGAGTGACACAGGAAGGCGGAAGAACACTGGGAGTGGCTGATCTTCCTGCCTTTGCATTATCTCACAATAAACAGTATGATTCAGACCTTAATCTGGGATGAGGCATTGTGTCACAGGGAAATCCTTTGAGAGAACTTTGTCGGGTTCTGGAAGCCTTTGTTTATATATTTTAGAGTGAAAGTAAAGAAATTAGGAAGAGAGGGACATCAAAAATGATTAGACTTATTTTTATTGGAAATACGATCTAGTTAAAGCTTTTTTTTTTTCCACCTCTTTCTGGTACTAGGGCTTGAACTCAGGTTCCTGTGCTTCTGAGGCAGATGCTCTGCCGCTTGAACCACTTTGTCAGGACTTCTTCCCTGATCTTTTGTGGCAGAACAGTGGCTTGAACTCAGGGCCTGGGTGTTCTGTCCCTTAGCTTTTTTGCTCAAAGCTGGCTCTTTACACTTGAGTTACAACTCCACTTTTGACTTTTTTTGGTGGGGAGGGCTGGTTTTATTGGAGTCTCACAGACTTTTCTGCTCTGGGCTGGCTTCTAATCGCAAGCCTCAGATCTCAGCTTCGTGAGTGGTGCTCAGCATACCAGTCCTTGTTTTGTGTTGATTATTTTGGTGATAGGATGCTACTTTAAACCTCCATCCTGTTTGTGTTTTCTCATGTTGCTGGGATGGCAGGTTTCTCTGCTTCGTATTGTGCTTCTCAGCTGAAATGACATGTGTCCAGCCAGTGATTGAATTACTTTTTCCCAGCTAGTCTCATACCTCAGTCCTCTAATCTTTGCCTCCCAAATGGCTAAGATTAGTGTTGAGCCATCATGCATGTTAAAAAAAAAAAACAACAGGGCTGGGAAGGTGGCTCAGTGGTAGAGCGTTTACCTTGCATGCCTGAGGCCCTGAGTTCGACTCCTCAGCACCACATAAACAAAAAGAAAAAAGCCGGAAGTGGCGCTGTGGCTCAAGTGGTAGAGAGCTAGCCTTGAGCTGAAGAGCTGAGGGACAGTGCCCAGGCCCAGAGTTCAGGCCCCATGACCAGACCCCCCCAAAAAAAACAACAAAAAACCCCAAACCCCCAAACTGGAATAATAGTATTAGGGAAGACTACAAGAATTTGAAGCTATAATTGAGGCTAAAGTTGGCTAACTGCTGAAATAAACACAACTCAACATATATATTTTTCTCTTATGCAATAAATAGTCCAACATATGTCTGTGTGTGTTGAGAGAGAGGCTAAGAGGGAGAGAGAGGAGAAAGAGAGAAAGGGAGAGGAAGAAAGAGAGAAAGAGAGAGATGGATATGGTTTGGGGGAGGTTCTCTTCTACCATTTACAGGGCCCCAAGCTCTTGGTGGCTTTACCATGTGTGGTTTCGATGCCATCTCAAGGTTCATTTCCTCCCAGCAGACTGGGAAATAATATGGAAGACCAGATGCAGAGGGCTTTATGAATCATGCCAGGAGAGAGCAAATATTTTGTTTATTCATTTTAAGTGCAAAGGCAGCTGGGAAATGTAGTCTTACTATGCCCTCTGAAATTCCTATGCTGACCTAGGCCCCGACCTTAGAATGTGGCTGTTTTTGCAGATGGTCCTTTAACTTAGAACAAGGATCTTAGGATGGGTTCCTGTCCCATCTGACTGATTTCCTTATAGAAGTACGAATGTAGGACACCCAGGATGCTACCAGGAGTGTGTGAGCACAGAGGAAAAAGGCCCCAATGACAAGCCAGAAGTTACCAGAAATTTAAGGCAGTTAAATAGACCGCAGGTTCTTGTGTCTGGCAAAAGAAGAATTCAGGCAAGTTTCCAACATAGTAAACACCTTTACTACGTGATAAGAAAGTTTATTGGAAAAGAAGTATGGCAGAGAAAGTGAGCGTGTGGCAAAGGCTCGCTTATCTCAGCCATCTTGGACCATCTTTGGGGTTATAGAGATGGACCTTAACCATGGAGGATTGGGGCCCTCGAAGATGGCTTTCTGATGGGTCAGTCTCGTTTCTGTCCCCTATAAGGTCCTGGTCTAAGGCTTTATTACCCCATCCTTATTTCTTCATTCTTTTACTTGTATTCAACAGTTATCTTCCTTCTTCCTTCTTTTGTAGCCCCCTGCCCATATTTCGTTGTCTGGTAGGTTTTGTTTTCTCAGCTGATCTTGCCATCTGTAAGTGGTATTGGATGATATTACCTGCTTTTCTACTAACTTCTGTCACAAAGATAGAGAGAAACCAAACTTGCTAGCATCTGTATTTTGGATGTGTAGTATTCAGAATCATAAGAAATACATTTCTATGGCTAACTACCCAGTCTGAGGTATTAGGTTGTGGAAAGTCCGGAAGACAAATGTACATAGTTCACCTATGAGCCCAGGAAAAGGAAGAAACTGACTGAATGATAAGCTAATAATTTTCACTATAATCTAGAGAGAACTATTTATTTACCATTCATGGATTCATTCACTATTTATTGAGTATTCTTCTAGTTACCTTTGATATACACAATAAAACAGACAAACATAGCTGTAAGTGAAAAAGCCCTGTGAGATCCAGAGTCTCTGGGTTCAAGTACTCAGAACCCACAATGAACAAACAAATCAAACCAAACAAGCAATATAGAGAAAAATCTGTGATAGATTTTGTAGCCATTAAAAGAACCTGTCATAGCATCCTGCTTTATTTTCTTCTTAGTCTAAATTATCTTGTTTATTTATTTCTTTATTGATATATCTTGTAAAATAGACAAGATATATAAATAAACAAATATATAAATAATATGTTATAATATATGCAATACATGTAATATATTATATATATGTAATATATAATATGTAAATAATGTCATCAATTCCTCCTCTTCTAAAAATGAACAGGCATCCTTTTTTGGGGGAGGGGAGTGCCCAAATTGTAGCTTACCTACAATATAATTGTATTGTGCCTCAAAAATGCCTAGCACATAGAAGCATTTTGGTATTTATTTGTTGAGGATTGAATGAGATACCATGGAATTCAATTTCAGGAAGAAAAAAGTCTGTAAGCAATGATTTCTCAAGTAGATGGGAGGGTGAACAGAATGTATTTCCTTTTGTTGGAATAAAAAAAATGTACTCAGTAGCTGGTCTTGTCCTTTAGCTTCTGAGGTCATTTCAGTTATTTAATTTTAAAGTACCTAGTTGTTTTCTGCAATATAGTACAAGTTCAAAGTTCCTGTCCTACACAATATGTTAATGATAGGATATTTTCATCAGAACATTTCTTTGTTTTTGGTGGACTTACAGAGACAAGGAAATTCGGAGTAGCTGGGAACTTAGGGATGGTGTCGCTGATTCCATGTTTTTAAATATCTGGAAAGGCAGCCAGACAGCAACGGAGGCCCCAGGCTCGGAGGCCTTGCATATGACAAAATGGAGACCAAATATCTGGATTAGGTCGCAGTGAGTCAGCCAGAACTTTCTCCCACACTACCCCTGGATCCTATTTGCATTAAGGGAAATTGGTGGTTAAGAGCTGCGTAGGAAAATTTGACCTTGGTAAACATGTAAGCCTTAGTTTCCTTTTCTAGAAAATGGGGATGAGAAAAACACTATTCTTCTTTTTTTTTTTTTTGCTTATGTGGTGCTGAGGAATCAAACCCAGGACCTCTGGCATGCAAGGCAAATGCTCTACCACTGAGCCACCTTCCCAGCCCTTGAGAAAAACACTAT
The DNA here is from genome assembly GCF_000151885.1 of Dipodomys ordii. Lineage (NCBI taxonomy): Eukaryota > Metazoa > Chordata > Mammalia > Rodentia > Heteromyidae > Dipodomys > Dipodomys ordii. The sequence continues at coordinate 9,774,657 of NW_012267246.1, read as the reverse complement.
TCTTATAGAGTTCTTTTAATGAACATATGTGTTAAAGATAAAAAGCACTTTGGATGTTAAAACAGGAAGTGTCCAATACTAGTCAATAGTAATAATTATGTAGTATGATTTCATATATACATATGAATTATGTATTATTCACATAGCAATAAATATTGCTATCTATTTAAATAGAAGTATATTATATATGATATATACATATTATTATATTAATATAAATAACCTACATTTTATATACATGTATTGCTATTTCAATAATAAATAGTTGAAGGACTTTTGGGGTTCATTGATTATAAATGTTCCATGTTGCCTAATATTTGTTGACAAAGAAAAATCAGAATAGTAAAAGTTTTCATAACTTGTTAAGAACCAAACAAAATTCCTAACTATGTGGTTTCCTCCCCAAGAGGTTTCCCAATATTTTAAGATATAACTGATATACCACAAAATTCACCCCTTTAGATGATATGATCCAGTGTTTTCTTTAAAGTCTTTTCTAAAAAAATCATACAACTGATTCAAGAACATTTTTATCTCCCCCAAAGAAACCTCTTGTCCATTAGCAGTCATTTTTGATTACTTCTGTCTTCCCTTCTCCTCAGCTCCTGGAAGCCACTAATGGACTTTCTGTCCTACAAATTCAGATAAACAACATTGTACATTAGGTAGTCTTTTTGGTTTGGCTTCCTGTACTTAGTGTAGTGCTTGCAAGGTTCATCTATGTCATAACATGTATCAGCACTCTAGTCCTTTTGATGGCTGAATAATTTTCCACTGCACAGATACACCATGTTTTGTTTATTCATTCATCTGTTGAGGGGCATCTGTTTCCATTTTTTCCTATGATTGTAAATAATGCTGTTGTGGACATTTGTGAACAAGATTTGTGTGACATATGTTTTTAGTTCTCTTGGCTCTGAGTCAAGGAGTGAAATTAATAAGTCATGTAGTAATTTTATGTATAAAATTTTGAGAAACTGCCCAATTATCTTGCAAGTTGGCTGCACCACTCAGTCATTTAATTACATAATTATTTAATTGATTGAAAAGAAAGAAAAAAAATAATTATTTAATTGAAAAGAAAGATGAGTCATTTCAACTCAGTCTTCATAGTAAAGACCAAGAGATTTTGTCTCAATTACTGTGCATAAACCAAGATAACTGAGATAGTTTCTCATCCTTTGGAGTTGATGGGAAGTTTTGGCATTTTAAAGTTGACTTGAGAGGTATAGCTAGGCACCAATGTCTCAGACCTATAATTGTAACTACACAGAAGGCTGAGATCTGAGGATCATGGCTCGAAGTCAGCAAGATAGGCGATTCCATAAGACTCTTATCTCCAATTGGCCACTAAAAGGCTGGAAGTAGAGCTGTGGCTCAGATGGTAGAGTGCCAGCCTTGTATAAAAAAGCTAAATGGGCTGGGAAGGTGGCTCAGTGGTAGAGCGCTTGCTTTGCATGCCTGAGGCCCTGGGTTCAATTCCTCAGCACCACATAAGCAAAAAGAAAAAAGCTGAAGTGGCACTGTGGCTCAAGTGGTAGAGCGCTAGCCTTAAGCTGAAGAGCTGAGAGACAGCACCCAGGCCCAGAGTTCAGGCCCCACAACCAGACCCCCCCCCAACAAAAAAGCTAAAGGACAGCACCTGGCCTTGAGTTCATGCCCCAGTATAAGCACACACACACACACACACATACACACATATGTATGGATGTTTATTTTCCCATGTATTTCATATCTTCTCTTTTGATTGTAACTCTTGAATGTTCTTAAAGGAGTACTCTTAAAGGGGTCCAAAGTGTGCCAAGACAATGAATGGAAGAATGGAGGGAACAGGGTGAGTGGATACGGGATAGATGCCAAGACATGCAGGATCAAGAGCCTCCTACGCCAGTGGTTGATTTAGGCGAACTCAGTTCTGAGCCAGTGTTACGACCGACAGTGGCCATCTTTCCTTTCCATCACTGACATAATTTAAAAACAAAAAGGAAGCCATCTCTACTTTATAAAGACTACATTTATTTTTCAGCCAGGAATCTGGTAGTATTGTCCATCTGTTCACCCTTCCCCCCTCAGAATTAGCTCCCTCGTTTTGATTTGGATCTTGGCAAACGTTTTTGTGATGGGTGGTGTATTGTGAATATCATTGTATCCATGGACGTCTGGTTGAAGAAGCAGGTGGGAGAGGATTTCATGGTGTGACTGCCCACTGAAATGTATTTCTTGAGCACAAGCGCACATGCGTTTTCCCAGGTAACGTGTGGATACTTACCAGGACTCATCTTGCGCTTCTGTCTCGGTCTAGCTGGGCCTTGCTTCTTCATCTTAAGGTCTCTCAAGCACACTCTGCCACATTCACACTCAACTGTTATTTTACTTCATTGAAATGGGTGACAACCATATTTTCTTCTTGAGCAAAAAAGCTTGTGTTAACCCTCTGTGCAAAAACCTCTGTGGAAAGTAGGTAAATATATTTGTAGAGTAAAATAAGCCTTGACCGGTCCCACGCCAGAGTTTTTTTTCTCCCCTGGAGCCTGTCTGGGTGGAAGCAGTTAAGTACAGGATGTAAAGAGGGCATCTTGGCCTGAGAAAAGCTTCAGCCACAACCACTTTGGATTTATTGGTTTTCTTTAATATTTCCTTCTCTCCCTACTACACGAACCGTACTAAGTTTTTATGGCTCTCGCTTCAGTTACGTTTGTCCTCTCTGGCTCTGATTCACCTCCTGCCAAGATCTTCTTTCTCATCCTTTAAGGTTCATCTGGCTCCTTTCCCTTTTTCCCACACTCCCAATCTCAACAACTTGTACAGAATTATTTTCATTCCTAACAGATGTTTGCAAGGCTTTCTAACAGATGGGTGGTTCTGCTTATTAGCATACAAACGTTTTAAAGCAAAGGCTTTTTTTTGGTGACAGTCTTCTTGTGTTATTATTCTTATTTCAGTATGTGATTATTTTTCACTGAAGTCTGGCGCTCCACCACTTGAGACACAGCTGTCCCTCCCAGCCTTTTGGTGGTTTATTGGACATAAGAGTCTCATGGACTTTTCTGCTTGGGCTGGCCCGGATCCTCAGATCTCAGCCTCCTGGGTAGCTAGGATTCCAGGCATGAGCCACTAGTACCTGGCTCAAAGGCTGTTTCTTACCATTTTCTTTTTGCATTGCTGCAGAGCAGTGCCTTGACAGACCGGCGGGCTTCATTCATCATCAAGTTGTACCAGTCAGATCGCCACAGGGGAGCTTTTGAGAATCACAGGAACATTTATTTTGGCAAATTACATCGAGAATCTTGGGTCTTCACTTGAACTTATACATATGATATCATCTTTATAAAGGACATATAAGGGGCTGGGAATGTGGTTTAGTGGCTTAGTGCTTGCCTAGCATGCATGAGGCCCTGGGTTCGATTCCTCAGTACCACATAAACAGAATAAGCCAGAAGTGGCACTGTGGCTCAAGTGGTAGGAGTCCTAGCCTTGAGCAAAAGAAGCTCAGGGACAGTGCCCAGGCCCTGAGTTCAAGCCCCAGGACTGACAAAAAAAGGACCCTACACTCTTTTTAGTGCTGTCCTTCTCTAACAAGGTGGGCTTTGAACAGATGGTTGAGGGGTACGTGGGAAATGCTGGGCAGGCTGTGACATGGTCGTGGGTGAATCATGTTGTCCTCCAAAGCAAGGGAGGGCCACACCTGCTGCCTCAGGACTAGGGTTTCAAAGCTCTCAGGCTCCTGTATGCAAAGCTTGCCTTTTGATAGCAGGATAAATTTCAGTGGATTTAAACTACGTTGTAATCAAATTTAAGCCCAGGAAGTAGTTCCCCCCCCTTCTCTTCCAGTAAAACTATCTTTGTTGAATGCTGCTTAGTCACTTAAAAATAAAACAAGTATGGCCAAGTTTTTTGGTGGTTCGTGAATCCTTTCTTCTTGGTTACCTTTCTCAAAGGCAGGTGCCAGTTTTGTTTATTTGTGGCCTGATAGTGGATGCCCACATTATGTAAGCCTCAGTTACTCCATTTGTAAATTGGAAATGATAAAACCTGCCTCTTCTAAGTGAGACTCAGTGTCATTCTATGTGTGATACCCCTGTGGTAGAGCATGGAATAAAACAGCAACGAATTAATAAGACACTCTCTTTCTTTGGAATGGGGTGGAATGGGAAGACTGTGTATACTCAGGTTGGAGGTATCACTTAGCCAGCCTCTGAAGGGGACATGTATCATTGTCTTTTTCCTGAAGCCGTAGTGTGTCTCCCAAATCATCTGACTTTCTGCTTGAATTAAGGAAAAACATGAAAGATGATGTGCGACATTACTTCCTTTCTGCAGGAGATCCTATTGTTGGGTGCTGGTGGATCATTCCTGTAATGCTAGCTGCTCAGGAGGCTAAGATCTGAGGATCATGGTTCGAAGCCAACCTGGGGAGAAAAGTCTATGAGATGCTGTGTCCACGTATCCAGCAAAAAGCCAAAAGTGGAGCCATGGCTCAGGTGGTAGAGTGCCATCCTTGAGTAAAAATGCTGAACAAGAGAGCAAGGCTTGAGTTCAAGCCCCAGTATTGGTATGGAAGTAGATCCTCTTTTCAAAGATGCTTTCATTTTAGGGTTTGGATTCTAAAAGAGCAAAATACTCTGCATTTACTGTAGCCATTGGGTACACCCCAGGGAATTAGTGCTGTGCGATGCAACATGGCTGCTGCCTTTCTGTCCTTGGTAGGCTGGTGAGCTGGGAAACAGGGAGAAACCTCGCTGAGAAGCAGTCAGGCCATGTCCTCCATGTGCTTCAGTTCTCCAAATGAAGAGAACAGAGAACAAGATGAATTCTAAAGAGAAATGGCTTCAGATTAGATTTTCATAAGGTTTCAGATGAGTGCTTCACATGTATTTTTCTGTGTGTGTGCCTGAGCATATTTGCATGCATTTGTATGTTCATGTACATGCATGTGTCTACATGTATAGGCATCTGTATGTGTTTATGTATACATATAAACATGTGCATATGTGTGCAGGTCTACGTGTGTGTGTGTGTGTGTGTGTGTACGTGTGTGGATGCTTGTGTTTTTCTTGCTTTCGTATATGGTCATATCATTAGTGGTTGACTTAGGATTGTATGAAGTCTAGTTCTTTATTTTTCTTTTTACTAGATTATGTGTCTTCCAGAGGAAATAAAAATGAAGAAAAGGGGATTAAGAATAGGTGATATATTTTTCTTTTCTCAACAAGAGAATAAGACAATGAAATTGGGTCAGAGAGGCAGAAATATATTGGAACTGACCTTTCAGTGAATGAAAACAGTGAATAAAGAGTAAGGGAAGCCCAAAGGGCAAAGAAAGGATGTGAAACCATGGGGTTTCTTTGGCGTTGAGCATCAAGTCCATGTAAAGGCCTCAAAGGGGCAGTGGTATGAGCTGTACAGCCGGGATAATGACAGCCAGATTCCCACTACCCCCTGACTGTGAGCTAGTTTCTATCTCTCTACTCAGGAAGGCTGCGCAGCTTGTAGAGAGCCAGGCAGAGAGGCAGATGTGGGAGAAAAGTCAGCACCAAACCTTGTCATCAGAGCGAGAGAGAGGCAGGGTACTTCCTAACAGAGGCATGAGGGGGGAGGCGCCAGAGACAGCATTCTAGAGGCCCATACTTTTATGGGCAATTGATTCTGAGCCTGAATCCTCATCAAAGGAAACTGTGCAGGGCAGAAAAGTCTGAGACTCTGCTCTCCAATGAAACAACAAAAAGCTGTGGCTTAAGTAGGACAGTGCCAGAACTGAGAAAAAAAAAAAAGCCAAGGAATGTGCCTAAGCCCTGAGTTCAAGCCTCAGTACTGGAACCAAATCAATACATAAAGACAAAGAAGGGAGACTTTGCCTCCTACACTGTGCAGAAGGGTCAGGGAGGAAGCTGATTTCCACTGAGCAGGTGTCACGCCAGCCACCTTCTGACCATCTCTTGTGATCTTACCCCAACCTGGAGGTAAAAGTCCAAATACTAGGTCTGCCAGGACAAATCAGCCCACACTTGGTGGTTTAAAATAAGAGAGAGTCTTTTTTTTTGGTAGGTTGTGGGGCTTGAACTCTGGGCTTGGGCGCCGTCCTTGCGCTCTTCAGCTCAAGGCAAGAGCTTTACTGCTTGAGCCACAGTGCCACTTCTGGTTTTCTAGTGGTTTTTATTGGAGTTAAGAGTCTCACGGACTTTCCTGCCTGGGCTGGCTTTGAACCATGATCCTCAGATCTCAGCCTCCTGAGTAGATAGGATTACAGGTGTGAGCCACTGGCACCCGGCTAAGAGAGAGAGTTAGTCTTTCAAAGTCCTGGAAGTCAGAAGTCAGAACTGAGGGTGCTGGGTGAGACCACTTCCCTGAGGCCCTGAGGCTCTGTCCACCCCTCTGTCCTCTGTCCTCTGTCCTCTGCCTCCATGTGGGGTTTAAACTCATGATCTTGTGCTTGCTACATAGACACTCTAACACTGGAGTCATGCCCTTAGCCCTTTCATTGCTTTAGTTATTTTTCAGGTAAGTTCTTCCATTTTTCTCTGGGCCGGCCTTAGACTGTGATCCTCCTACAGATGGCCTCCCACATAGCTGGCCCCACATCTCTGTCATCTAACTTTTTTTCTAGGCTGGCCTCTCATTTTGATCCTCTAATCTCTGAGTAGCTGGAATCATGGGCATGAGCTGCCACCCTATGCCTGATCTTAAAATGACTTTTTCCCCTTTTACTTTTTTTTATATTGATAAACAGATGGATTGGAAAATATAATCATAGTACATAGAGAAGACTAGAAGCAAAGGTTATTTAAGAAAGTGTCTTTTCTTCATTGTGTCCATTTGTTATACTATTATAACAAACATTTTATCACAGTAAAATTATGCTTCCATTTTCATATTTTCCTAAAATTACTTTTCAGCTGAAATGTAGTCAGGCCATCACACATTTCCCATGAAGTCAGAGTATCCGACACTTGTGTTGACAGATTATCTGCTCAAGGTAAAGAATTATGATTTAGTCAATGACCACAGCCAATCATTGAACCCTGCAATTCAGTTTCTTGCTAGTTACTCTATTTGATTTTCTTGTTTTCCTTTTTTCTCTAAATATGATAAACCTTGCATATTCCGGTATTCCTAACTAGTCATTTCCTCAGTTAAGCTAAGGATGAGAATGACCCTGATTTTGAATACCCCACACTGATCCTTTAAGACAACTAAGAAGCATCCAAGTATGGTGTTTTGCAGGTTCACATGTTAGATTCCAAGCCGCCTCTGTTGTCGGTGGACCTTCTGGCTTATGCCTGGGATGTTTGGCTTGGATTTGCTTCAATTTTCCAAAGACATAGTGGGTTTGTAAAAACAGATCATTAATGATAACCCCAGAACACTTATGTCTGAAATATTGGGCGGATGCAACAGTTAGAATATTTTCTTTTATTTATTTTTTCCCCGCTGAGAATTGTCTGTTCTTTAAAGCAAGACTGTCTAAGTCGCTTTTGATTAGCCCCTCATTGTTTGAGTGTTTTCATAGTTTTGTTGTCACAAAGCATCTTCATACTTCCCAGCTGAGATCTTGACTTACAGAATGAAAAAGAAAAAGCTCAGGGGCTAATCATAACAATTAGCTAATGTGTGAACAATTAGCACTTTCCATCAACCTGTGCTCAATGGAGACTCTTCTTATCCACTCGCAGACAAAAATGCAATGATGTAGTTAAGAAAAGCACTGAAGTTGGCTCCTAGAGTTCCCTGCTGGAGCCAACTAGATCCCCAAGGCATTGTTTACAGTGATTATTCTGCCATTATAATGTTATTGCATAGGCTGAGAGGGGGGGTGTTCTCTGCTCAAAATAAGTCAGTCCTTTTTTTATTTAAAAGACAAAACAAAGCATTAAAATGCCTACCCCCTCCCCTTTTTTGGGGGAGGCTGCTTTTGGAAAAGTGGAACAAAAACTGCCATGAAAGGTCAACCAGTTACAGTACTTTAGTGTTTAACCGGTAAATATTTTTTAAAGAGCATATTTAATATTTTACCATTTGGAAAGTTTTCAGTGTGTTTCAGGTCCAGCATAACTCAATCAATGTAAGATTCCAGAGGTCTCTTGTGGGGATTTCTTCACAATGGGTACATTATATTCTGTGGCCATCTATACCACTGCTGGGTCAAAGTATGTTTTAATATCTTTTATATAATCCTTCTAGTAACACAAGAACATTTATACTGCACCTCTTATAAAGAACCACACAGTACTTTACAGAGGCCCATATATCTGTGTAAATACCATAGGTTTGTCTTTAAAACAGCCTTAAAACAACTTGTAAATCCCCAGTAGCATCTCGGAATTCTGAGGGTTGGAAAATTTTTAACTCAAACTGGAATCGCCTTTCAGGGGTGGCTGGGCCTACAGAGGTGTGCGAGGCTGGCCAGGTGGTCCAGCCAGTGTCTAACTCTGTATTTTGTCACTACATGTCACTGTTCAAAAGCAATATCCTGAATGGCAGCCAGGGATATTGATCTAGGACAGAAAGAGGGAGTGAGCGATGAATTGTCCTGTGCCATTGGCTCATGGCAGTGGTTGGAACCAGGGCCTGAGGGAGAGATGAGGAGGACAGCTGATCCATTTTGGAGACCATGATAGGCTCTGGGCAATGGGAGCTGCCCAGAAGACTTGGAGAGGCTGTCCATCTGGAAAAGAGCCTAACAATGGTTGTCTCTCTAGCACTCTAGAAACAGGTTGTTCTCAAGATATTCTGATAATTTGATAGACAAGGTGTGACACACACCAATGTTGTTTGCTTAATTTGACTCTCAACTCACCTCCTCTTCTGTCTTTCACAATCACTGGAATTTGAAAGCCTTGATCCCCAAAGTGTAGGCCTTGGACCGGCCGCATTTGCACACTCGGGGAGCCTGTTAAAAATGCAGGCTCCCGGGCTGGGAAGGTGGCTCAGTGGTAGAGTGCTTGCCTTGCATGCCTGAGGCCCTGGGTTCGATTCCTCAGCACCACATAAGCAAAAAGAAAAAAAGCCGGAAGTGGCGCTGTGGCTCAAGTGGTAGAGCGCTAGCCTTGAGCTGAAGAGCTGAGGGACAGTGCCCAGGCCCAGAGTTCAGGCCCCACAACCGGACCCAAAAAAAAAAAAAATGCAGGCTCCCAGGTCCCACCTTTTGCCTACATATCAGAGTCAGCCTTTCAACAAAAGCCACAGTTAATGTTGATGGACATTGCACTTTCTGGTGCCCATCCTGGGCCTTGAACTTGGGGCCTAGGGGCTGTCTCTGAGCTTTTGTGCTCAGGGCTAGCGCTCTACCACCTGAGCCACTGCTCTACCTCTAGCTTTTTATAAGTGTTTAATTGGAGATAAGAGTCTCACGGCCCTTCCCACCTCAGCTGGCTTTGAACCAAGATCCTCCTGAGTAACTAGGATTATAGACATGAGGCACCAGTATCTCACTGGGCCATCACTGGACCATTCCTCTAAAAGATGTCATAGAATAGCTATGTTTCTCATTTACTTCCCAAATCATATGACCAGTAAAGTTCCCTTGAGGGTATACACTAGGAAAAGATGGAACTCTGCTCTTGAAGGTTTCTCACTTTCGTGATGGAGAGGGAGAAGAAGCACCTGTGGAGGAGCAGTGAGTTCAGGGGAGGGAGTGTGGCTCACTCTGCCTGAAGAGCTCCTACCGTCTCCCTTAAAGTTAACTTTAATTATGTCTTCAGAGATAAAGGGGAAACAAATACTATGTTTGAAAGGAAGGTGGACATGCACAGAATTAAGCTGGGTAGCCAAAAGAGCTCAGAAGGGTGAGGGTCCTCTCTTCTATACTCTCATTCTTTGTTTGCTTATTGAATATTTGTGTAGTTGTATATTTGTGATTGTTCATTTGGCTGTAGGAGAGTAAGCAAGATAACTGATAATTAATTATTCAGGATACTTTTTTCCCTACTAGACCTAGTGGATTAAAAAAAATACGAAATAGAGATCAACCTGCATTCTTTCTTTTTTTTGGCTACTTTTTTTGGGTAAAAATTAGCCTTGATTAGTTGCACAGGGGGGTTTCATTTTGACACATACATACAATTTTCCTTGATCAGACTCACCCCTCCCCCATTCTCCTCAAACCTCCTCCCCACTTCCAGTCTTTTTTATTTTTTGGGCGGTCTGGTTGTGGGGCCTGAACTCTGGGCCTGGACACTGTCCCTCAGCTCTTCAGCTCAAGGCTAGCGCTCTACCACTTGAGCCACAGCGCCACTTACGACTTTTTTCTTTTTGCTTATGTGGTGCTGAGGAATCGGACCCAGGGCCTCAGGCTTGCAAGGCAAGCGCTCTACCGCTGAGCCACCTTCCCAGCCCCCCGACTTCCAGTCTTAACAGCCTCTTTGTTTCCTGTTTCCACACATGTGCATAAAGTATTTTATATACACATTTATCTACATATTTTGACCAATTCCCCTCACTTCGCTCTCTCCATTCACCCCCTTCCCATCTCCTCCCATCCCAACAGGACTTGGTTTACATTCATGAGTTTTCCATGTTTTTAAGGTGTGTGTTAAAGAGTCCAAGGGTGATAGTTCACACACACACACACACACACACACACTGACTTACATCACCATCACAATGACCCTTCAATTGCACTTCACTTTTCTATCCCCACCAAAATTCAATAGCTTCCACTGAGTTTACTTTTGCTGTCTTCATTCACAGATGCAATGTATTTGAGTATTGTGCACCCTCTAAAGTTTTCTTCTCCCCCTTCCTAATGACCCCCTCAAAAAACCCCACAATTACAAGCATGTTATCTTTATATACAGTCCATATCTATCTATTCATATATATACACATATGTGTGTGTTTATGTGTATGTTTGTCTTTTAGGTCTAGAATCCACATATACACAGGATCTAAAGGAGTCTCCTAAGGGCTTGGGCTTTTAATTTGCTAGCCCTGTGGGGTCATGGATAGCTGGAACAAGAAAGTGCTATAATATGGTTTAAAAGGTCATTGGTGGTTGTGCAGAGAATGGATCCAGGGTGAGGGTTTGGCTTCATACAGTATCCAGGAGAGATTGATTGGCAATGTACTTGAATTCACCTTGTACATAGGTACAGGATCTTGGTGAATGTTTGACATGGAGTAAGGGCAGAGAGGGCACAGTGTTAGTTTTCTGGCTGGTGGTAACATTTAGAACCCCAGTCAGTCACATGGGAAGGTGACTAGCATGGCGATGAGGAGATGTGTGGATGGCTGCAGTTCTGGAGCTCAGAGGAGACAGACACTGAGATGAACAGCAGGATAGAGGATTAGAAGGGCTTTGGGAAGGTCAGTGGGATGGTTAGGCCTGAGATCTGTGAGGAAGGACTAAGGTATTGAGGCTGTTTAGAACCCCAAAACAGACAAATGAACCACAGGCATCTGAGAAGAGACAAGAACAATTGGGGTTGATTGAAGTGAAGATTACTCAACAAATATGTTGTAGGTCTCGGATCAAGCAAGTTTCTTCATTTGTGAATGACCTCAAAGATGCAGAACCACATTGTATTTCTTGTCTGGGTAAGTGTCCCAGGACGCTGTGATTTGGCGAGTCTCTAAAGTTAGGGCCTTCAGCGAAGCACACAGATTCTGAAATATATGTTGAACTTACTAGACTTGAGTTTTTGGTCTCTTCTCAAATGTCTACAGCTGCTCAGTCTGTGATTTTGAAATGTGGGGACTTTGTTGTTCTTTAGATTCAGCCCAGCTCTGGAGAGGTAACAAGAGAAAGCTTTTCTTCTTCTTTCCTTCAATGTTATTTTATTTTGTGGTTCTGGTGACCATTAAGCCCAGGGTCTTACACACACACTAGGCAACCATTCTATCTCTATCCCTCAGACCTTGATTTTTTTTTTAATTTTGAAAAAAATTTTAATGAAAATCTTGTGTTTAGAGAGCGACAGTCAATTGGCCATTATAAAAACTATACATATAGTGGAGACAATTTGTTCCTATATCATAATCATTGATGAAGAACGGTGCTTCTTTTTTCTTTTTTTTATTTCTTTTTTACTGTCAAGGTGATGTACAGAGGGGTTACAGGTACATAAGTAAGGTGTAATAGGTACATTTCTTGTCAAACTTGTTACCCTTTCCCTCATTTTTCTCCCACTTTCCCTCCCTCCACCCCCCCACCAAGTTGTTCACATCATTTCCAACATATTGTCTTGTGTATTGTCTGTTGCATTGTCCCCCTTGTCCTTTGTCAGACCTTGATTTTGAGAAACGGAACTTTTTTTTTTTTTTTGCCGGTCTTGGGGCCTGAACTCTGGGCCTGGGCACTGTCCCTCAGCTCTTCAGCTCAAGGCTAGCACTCTACCACTTGAGCCACAGCACCACTTCCGGCTTTTTCTGCATATGTGGTGCTGAGGAATCGAACCCAGGGCCTCATGCATGCAAGGCAAGCACTCTACCACTGAGCCACCTTCCCAGCCCGAGAAACGGAACTTTTTAACTTTGGGAGACAATTGTAGACACAATAGCTATGCTGCTTAGAAGAAATCTATGGTGCTGTAGCAATGTATGGATTCTGAGAAGGGTCCGAATTTGCTAAAACTCAAACAGCCAGAAGGCAGGTTGGGTGAGATTCCTTTTCCTCCTTCCCTCCCTCCCTCCCTCCCTCCCTCCTTCCCTCCCTCTCTAACTCCCTCCCTTCCTTCCTTCCTTCCTTCCTTCCTTTCTTCCTTATTATTTTTGGTGTTATTAAGTTTTGAACTCAGGGCTTCTTGCTTGCTAGGCAAGCATGTATCATTAGAGCCACATCTGCCAGCAGGTTGTGTTCTAATCTTCTTTGTTATACTGTGGTTTTTCTTTTTTTTCCTTTTTTTGGAGGATTTCAAAAATAGTAAACATTACAATCTGCCTATTTTGCAAATGAAGGCTGGAGAATTTATATCACTTGCCTTAAAATGATCATCAAACTAGAAGTGAATTTGAAGTCTTTCTAACATGCTGGAATTACAGAAGTGTGTCAGTATATCCTGCCATTTTTCTTTAAAAGGTCTCTGGGTAAGGCAATGATATTGCATTAGGCTATCAATACTTGTATGTTCTAAATTATGAAACTAATAGAAGTAGGTCTCTTGTCAGCTACTCTTGGGAATCTTTGACTCATTTTATTCTTCATTTTGTTTTTTAAACATTCAGAAAACACGTTTCAATTAACTAGAAAGTTTATTAATTCCTCGAGCAGAATTTTTTTTTCATGTTTCACTGAAAGTACTCGATCAAAATATAGCTAAGACATTTGAGGGTTGTTTTCCACCACTCTGTCTTTAAGGTCAAAATTGTTCAGACTCACACAACAGGCACATTTGAGTATGTTGATGCTAACATATTGACAAGTTCTTTGCACATGCTTTTGTCAACAAAATCTACTTATGAGATTAGGGAGCGTCAGGTTGCATCTACTTACCTTCCCAATTTCATCACATCAGGCCTGGGAATAATCAGAGGACACACATAGGGTCAGTGTAATAAGGTAAAGTTGTTTGCTTTTGACCCATTCCAAACTATGCACCCGATGGATGCTAAAGTACAAAGAGGGACTCATCAATAAGACATTTCCTACACAATGCTCATGTCAGAGGTTCAGACAGGGCTCCCCAGCAGACCACAGACTGCCATGATGTTTTTCAGGCATGTTGCCTGGATGGATCCTAGAACCACACCTGTGTCCTGCAGCATGTCTCATGAAGAATAACCCTTCTTAGTAAAGTTTGAATATAATATTGAGGTCTCCAGAAATAGCATGTGAACTCTCCTCCCATTAGGATTTATAAATGCTAAAGGCCGGAAGTCCCACTGATGTTGGAGCTACGAACAACTGGATTAGAATTCTTACTTTGCTCTTCCTTCCTGCAACAATGTCCTGGAGCCTGTTTCCCCAGCAAGCAACAATAGCAGCATCAATAGCAGAGTACTTATATGATTGTAAGATTAAAAATGAGATTAGAAATACCAAGTGTAAGACATTTGATAGTTCCTGCGTATGGATTTGTTTACTTTCTGTCCTACATCATTTCTAGTTTGACCAATGTTGAAATTGGAAAGAGCTGAGGGCTTGATTTTTGAATATGGGTAGCATGAAGATCATCTCTGGAATAGCAGAAAAAGTGGCCAATTAAGGGTCACAAAACTTGGCTGTGGATGTTTCATTTTGAAAGGCATTCTGATATCTGTGTGTGTATGTGTATGTATATGTATGTGTGTATGTGTGTATATATTGTGTATGTGTATGTATTTGTTGGGGTGTTTAACACCTGCTATCCCCACAACTACAGTTTAACTTGTCTTTTTGGAAGGATAGCTCATTTTTAAGTAAGCATCAGACATAGTCTTGTTCCAGAATGAAAAGTTCAGCCTCTGTACTCTGCTTATACCAGTCAGAAGTCCATAAAGAGGACTGAAAGGTTGAAAGTGGATGAGAAGCTTCTGATCTCTTGGTATAACAAAAGACAAGAATACAGATATTTAATTAACAATTCCAAACCCAATAGCTCTCACACAAGATATAGTGCTAATCCCAAAGTCAATACTACTTTATCTTTTCTTATCAAAGGCAAGAACAGTTCTAGTGGCTCCTGATCTGGTTCATGAGAGAGGGCTAGGGTTTGTCTTACTACAGGCCATTTCACTTTGGCTTTTCTGGGGAAATTTCAGAGATAGAATGAGAACAAGGCCAGGGACATATGAGTTGAGCCAGGACTCCAGTTATGATGTCCAGAGGTGTCTGACCCTGAACACATGCACTGTTATTAAATGAACTAGTTACATAGCAAAGGGTCTGTACCCAGTGAGTGCTATATTATTTGTTATTATCTTACTAAGCTACTATTATATACTTGTTATTACTGTTACTGTATTATTGATTATTGGGCCTTTCTTATATACTAGAGGGTAATCTTTTTATTTTTTTATTACTGGTTGTGGGGCTTGAACTCTGGGCCTGGGTGCTGTCCCTCAGCTTTTCAGCTCAAGGCAAATGCTTTACCACTTGAGCCATAGCACCACTTCCGGCTTTTTCTGCTTATGTGGTGCTGAGGAATTGAACCCAGGGCCTCATGCATGCAAGGTAAGCACTCTACCACTAAGCCACCTTCTCAGCGCCTAGAGGGTAATATATTAGACCTATCATGGCATTTAATTCTCACAATAATTTTTTCCAATAGTATTGTCAAGAATGTAGGGAGGTTAAGTAATTACAAGTCACATACCTGCACTGTTCAAAGTCTGCTCATTCTCCATTCAATTATTCATTCTGTGTCTGTTGAGCATCTATAGCCTGTCAGGCTCTGTTGGGAGCTGGGGGCCACACAATGACCAAAGTCAACATAGTCAGTCCTCCAGCTATCATTGCATAATCCAGATATGATGGGCTGTCCATAAAGAAATTAATGCTATTGATGGAAATTGGGAAGGTAAGAAGCTATTATTTCATGTCAGGCAAATACTTGACCACTGGGCTATGCTCCTGTCCATATATAGGCAGAAAGATGGCCTTTCTGGAAGCTTCTTTGCTCTGGAAAGACCTTGGGCTGGAGTTGACGTCATGATGACAACTAGATACTTTGGAATAAGGCCTGAGGTTGCATATGTCTAGCTGCATTCTCTTTCTTTTCTGCTTGTTCTGAGAAATTGCTGTATCTACAATACAGAAGTAGGGTAATGGAATGTGAACAGTTATCAGAATACGTAAGATTCTTGGGGCTAGTGGGCAGGAATGTTTATCTGATATGACTGATCTGGGATTGATTGATCTGATTGATTTGATTGGGGGCACAATAAGGTCCCCTATTCCTTCCTATATGTCTTGAGTGCTATATCCAGTGGGGCTTCGTATGTGGAAAAGGGGACAAATGTAGATTGTGGGCAGCTTGGGGCTCTGTCACACACACTGTCTAGGAGGAGACAGGCTGCGGAGGGCTTTGGGTCTAGGATCCACATACTTTAATCTGTGGCTCCTTCAGTAGCTGGAGTTGTGGACCAGTGACCCACTTCCTGTCAAATAAAACTCCTGTTTAAGTCATGTGCAGATGGCTCATGCCTGTATATCCAGTTGCTCAGGAGGCTGAGATCTGAGGTCACAATTCAAAGGCAGCCTAGGCAGGAAAGCCTGTGAGACTCTTATCTCCAATTAATCACCAGAAAACCAGAAGTAGAGCTGTGGCTCAAAGTGGAAGAGCACTAGTCTAGAGCAAAAAGAGCTCAGGGACAGTATCTAGGGCCCAAGTTCAAGCCCCACAATCGACAAAAACAAAATGAAACACAAAACTCCTGCCTGAGGGAATGAAGGGAGAAAGAGTGGTAGGCACTAAGATCTCATTCTAGGTCTAGACAGGAAGTTGCCCACACCACTTCCTGTCAGTCAACATTTGGGCATAGTTGGAGGGAGCAGATTAAGAACATGGATTCTTGATTTGGACTGTGGGAGTTTACCTCCCAGTTGTGCTACTTGTGCAGGTTATCTAACCTCTCTGTTCCTTAGTTTCCTTATCTGTAAAGTGGGGATGAGAAGAACAAGAACTGGCTCACAGGCTGCGGCTATGGAGGTGGTCACGTGCAGTGTACCCAGCATAGCATATGTCAAATAGTAAGCACGTTTGTGCTGGCTTGTGATACAAATAATTGGCTGCATGGGAAAACTGGAAATGCAGTTGCTAGCTGGGCAGTCAAAGAGTCCTGTCAAAGAAAACACCACAGGAATCTTATTAGTAAAAAAAGGAAGTAAGGGAGAATGAATACAGGTAGGATAGAAGCACTGTACAGTTTTCATCTGAAATAATCTACTTCTGAGAGAAAAAGGGTATCACTACTACTAATTACACTAGAATATCAGGTGTCAGCAGGGATTATCCAGGGAAAATCGATATGTCTGGCCCTTTATCTAGGGTTCTTATCAGCTGTCTCTCCCAGAGCATGTGTGCTTGACCTATTCTACAAATTTATCACTTAAAAGAATGACAGTCTTGCTGGTGTCAGTGCTTGACACCTATAATTCTAGCTACTCAGGAGGCTGAGATCCGAGGATCCCAGTTCAAAGCCAGCCTAGGCAGAAAAGTCTGTAAGATTCTTATGTTGAATAAACTACAAAACAAATCCCAGAAATAGAGGTGTAGTTCAAGGTGGTAGAATGCCAGCCTTGAATGAAAAAGTGCCCAGATGCTGAGTTCAAGACCCAGCGCTGGCACATGCATGTGCATGTGCGCACGCACACACACACACACACACACCACACATGGACACACAAAATGAAAGTCACTATTGACAAGGAAGTGCCATCATGCACTGGGTATCTAGAGGTAGCATAAAAGGGAGAGAATACTTGAGGAATTTGTGGTGAAATAAGGTGTCTACTGGCTTGTGAGTTGAAGAAAAGCTTCATGGCAGTCTTCAAAAAACAAAGTGGCTCATACCTGTAATCCTAGCTGCTTGGAAGGCTGATATCTAAAGATCACAGTTCAAAGCCCACCCAGGCAAGAAAGTCATTGTGATACTTATCTCCACTTCATAACCAAGAAAGCGGGAAGTGGAGCTGTGGCTCAAGTGGTAGAGTGCTAGCCTTGAACAAAGAAGCTTAAGGACAGTGTCCAGGCTTCAGGGCTGGTACAAATACATGTCAGTAAATAAATAAGTGAACAAATAAAAGCAAACATTTCTCAGGTGTGAGCATTCCTGCTTTATCCTGATCTGTGATGGTGTTCTTCGATGTTGGCAAGCCACTTTCTATCCGGCTTTAGAAGCCTTGCCTTCTGCCAAGTTATTCCGAAATGTTCTGAGACTCTAAAGAAAAATTAGCCTTGCTCTGGGACTTTGAGGGAGACTAGCCTTCACTAAGTAATAAATAACCTGCCCAGGTTGGAAAGGCCAGTGACCACCTACAGTGTGAATCACAGACAGAATCCACAAACCTCAGTGAAGAACTTAACCCAGCCTATATTTTCTTTTTTTTTTCTTTCTGAAAGAACTAATATGTTGTGACAGATAGGCGGAACAAGTGAGAAATGAATATAAACTATAGGCCTCTGACAATGTAAGGAAATGCAACAACAACAAAAATCTGCATTGGGTTGATAAGAAGAGAAATCAGAGCTTAGTGTAAAAAAATATATATATATATACACACACATATATGTCTTCTACCTTACACATCCCTCCCTTCAAATAGACCCATGCATTTCAGAAAATGGTAAATAATGCTTAAAATGGCAGAAGCTAGAGTTGGGAAAATAAGAACCAGGTGTTGGAAGAAGGAAAATCAAAAAAGAGCATGCATTTTCCGTCAACAATACCCGCCATAAATCCTAGCAATGCCATTCTCACGACCTGGAGCCCGCAGGGAAGAGACTGTTGTAAAAATGATAAATCAGAATCACTATACGCCAGGTCTTGATAAAACAAAGAAAGTTGATTCCAGGGCCTGATATATATCTATAATCACAGAGACACAGAGCTTGATCATCGAAGGGCCAAATGGGAGGAAATGCGAAGTTCAAAATATGGTGACTGTTTTCTATTCCATCCAAGATGCACATTGGATAATACAGTGGAAACGGATGACTCAAAAGAATCTATTACACATTTCTTTCCAAGAAGAAGATGATATATATGTCAGGACCTGTTCATCACATTCGAATGTATTCTTCTTGTCTAAAAGTGAATATACTATGTTATAGTATATAAAGAAGTAGGATGAATATGTTTTCTGTAGTTTTGTTGTTTTCTTCTAAAAGTCCACCAGTCTTTGTAAGAGAGAGGTTCGTGTGTGAACACGAGCCATTGCTAATGACTGCTGTAATTCCACTCACAAAGGACTCTAAATCTGTGAATGTGTGTGTGTGCACATGTACATGAGAATGTACACTTATGCATGGAGGTCCAGGAAGGGAGGGAGTGGTGTGGTAGGTAGTCATAGGTGCCAGGATGAAAAGCTCACAGTGAAGATCACTGGGCATTCGGTTGAGAAACAAATATTTCCAGGGGCTGATAGGAATACCTAACAAAACAGCAAGATTCCCAGGAGTTGACAAGGGAGGCTCTGAGTGAATTTCAGATCACGGAGAATCTGAATTGTAAGAAGTTTTAGTGTTCATAGGCAAGGTAAGCTAGCAATTATTTGGGATTGCTCTTCCATTCTCAAGCTTAGCTTGTGATGTTTATTTGTATATGATTGTACTTGAGCTTAGAAGCTATCATCTTATTACAGCGAGCTGGGAAGATGGCTCAGTGGTAGAGTGCTTGACTTACATGCATGAGGCCCTGGGTTCAATTCCTCAGTACCACATAAGCAGAAAAAGCCGGAAGTGGCGCTGTGGCTCAAGTGGTAGAGTGCTAGCCTTGAGCTGAAGAGC
>NW_012267246.1:9731710-9754341 GCF_000151885.1 Dipodomys ordii | reverse complement strand
TTATGTGGTGCTGAGGAATTGAACCCAGGGCCTCAGGCATGCAAGGCAAGTGCTCTACCACTGAGCCACCTTCCCAGCCCCTGTACATAGCTTTTGACCTTTTCTACTTGTCCCAGACATATACTAGTTATTGCAAATAAGGGAAACCATAGGACCTATGTTTCTTTGGGCCTGGCTTACTTCACTTAATATAATTTGGGAAAGCCTATCTCTTGTGTGTGTAGGAAACTATGATACTCTGAATTTGAAATCATCCCTTTATTTCTGTTTACCTCAGTTTTCCATAAATGGCATATATATTTATGGGTCCTAGTCGTGGGGCTTGAATTCAGGGCCTGGATGTCATTGCTGAGCTTTTCTGCTCAAAGCTAGTGCTCTACCACTTGAACCACAGCTCCACTTGTGGCTTTTTTTGTTAGACAATTGGAGATAAGAGTCTCACAGACTTGCTTAGATTGGCTTTGAACTGTGATGCTCAAATCTCAGTCTCCTAACTCTAGGATTACAGGTGAGCCAGGGCTGATTACCCCTGACCTCATTGCAGGCAAGCCAGGTGCCTGGCCACATGTTTAATTTTAACATATTACTATGTTGAAGGCATCATATTATAATACTACATGCATATTATACCACTGATCTGTATATATTATACCATTAATCTTTAAAAGGATCCTGGCATTTTGATGTTATAGGTTGAATATTACTGATTTCAACAACTTAGGATTTTGGATTTTAGAATATTTACATTATTATTTAATAAGGTATCCTGGGGATAGAACCCAAGTCTAAATTCATTTATCTTGCAAAGTTCATATATATTGTAGCTTTTCACAGGGCCCGAAGGTGATTTGACACACTACTTTAATACTGTTATGTATAAAGCAAGTTTCCTAGCTTAGAATTTTTCACAGGGATGACCCATCAATTGCTCAAAAGCTTTTAGATTTTGGAGTATTTTGGATTCCAGATTCTCTGATTAAGGATGTTCAACCTGTGCTGTTGGTGCTTCTCAGAGGAGAAACTGAGGGAGGCTCCGAGGGCCTCCTGACTCACCCAGACTAAGGCCAGTGACAGCTGGGGTTGGCACCCAGCTTTGTGGGCTCTTCTTTGTCCCTCTTTGGCAGATAGAGACTAAAGCTAGGTGTTGGTACCGTTCTGAGAGGCCTCTGTTTTCTGTTGCTGCCCCTGGCCTCTTGTTAAGGCGTCTCAGGTGGTTTGGAGACTGCAACCAGAACTGACTGAGCAGTGATGTTCATTCAATTCTTACCTTCCCAAATCCGTGCTAATTTCAGCAGAACTTCTTCCCATTCTTCCAACATGGCATGCCTCATTTTGTCCCTGACTTCAGTGCTATTTCATGTATGAGCCTCAAATCTACCTACTTGTTAAGAGATTTGAGTCCCAGGTGTCAGGGTTCCACTGAAAGAGTTCAGATCTGGAAGTGAAGCTCAGATATAGGCGTTTCAGGCACCCAGAGCAATTCCTCTGAGCACAGAGTTTGACAGCCATGGCTCCGCCGTTGGATGCATTGTGGTTCCTTTCAGGAAGTTCCTCTTTCGGTTCTCCCTTTCTGTCTTTGCACCGTTTCCGCCTTTGATCATCTTTAGAGGCCACCTCAGATGTGGCCTCTCTTGTGACATTTTCTCTCTTTTTTGCAGAGGTGACAATCTCTACTTTCAGCCTTCCTACCAGCTTTTACAATCCTAAGCCAGCCCCGTAGTTACACACTTATGTCTGTCCTTTCCAGATTTCATTGAGAGTAAGAGCTGAGGCCTGCTTGCTGTCATTCCTCTCTCTGGTCCCTGATCCTGTGCATGGCTTTGGGTAGTTCCACCAACAGGCAGGGTAGGGAGGGGAAGGGAAAATGACGCAGGCCCGGTCTCATCTTGGGAAGTCTTGTTCCATCCTTTTGCGCATGCCCCTGGACTCCATTCTAAGGAGCAAGACAAAGACAATCATCCACATTGCACTCACCCACTAAAACCAATAGAAGTCTGAAAACCAAGCCCAGTTAGCTACTGGCCTAGGGCTTTTCCAATTGCCCATCACTTGGCTCTAGAATTGTCCTCCAACAATGGGACCCGAATTTTAGATGCTGGGGAGAGGGGACAAGAGTCACCCTTTTTGTCACTCTAGCTTCACTGGGGTGGGGTGAGGGGCGGTGGTGGGTTAAGCTCCCTTTTGGCTGTGGGAAGCCCAATACATTGGAAGAGACAGTTAGTTCACCAATGGGAAGACGAAGAAATGAGGAGAGGAGAAATCTCCTCAGTGGAATTTTAGAGAGTGTCCTTCTGTGCCAGCCTTGAAAGGTTTTAAAGTTGTCTGAGTTTTAACCACAGCTGAATAGGCATGTGGGGTGCGTTAAGGAGTCTTTTTTTTTTGGTGGATAGGTACTCCATCAATCACACCGTACCCCCCTCCTTCCTCCGCCCACCCCCTTTCCCCCAGGACTTTTGCTTTTAAGTTCTGTTTTTGAAATAGAGTCTAGGACTAACCTTTCCCAGGCTGGTCTCAAACTGCAAGTCTTCTTCCTAAGCCTTCTTGAGTAGCTGGTGGTGCATTACAGGCATGCACCACTACACCCAGATCCTGATAGCAGTCTTGACATGAGAATGCTTACTGGATTTTATTAGACTTGAAGCTTTGATTCTCCAATAGCTCTGTCCTTTGGGGGTAGGTAGATCAGCAGTTGAAATGATGTCTGGATTGGGAAAGTATCAACTGATTTTTTTTCCCCCTCCAAACCTTACTTTACATTTTTTTTACTCAATCACTTCATTTCTAGAACCTTCTTGTTTTATTTTTGTTATATTTGCCACATTGTAAATTCTCCTACAGCATTTCAGATGCGGAAAAAATGAAAGGAAGGTTTTATTTCCCCGTGGTGTGTGTGTGTGTGTGTGTGTGTGTGTGTGTGTGTGTGTGTGTGTGTGTGTACTAGGAACCCTTACCAGAAGAGACTATGAAATATTATTTGTTGTGCCAGTCAGGTTTCAACAACAAATATGAGTAGCACCAATGAAAGGCTTACCATTCCCCCTCCCGGGGCATTTATTTTTTTTTGCCTGCATATGTTTTAAGACTTTCCAAGGTGGTTGTTTCTATTTAAGACACATCATCTGTAGAATTCTGAAGTACAAACCAGTTCTTTGAAATTTTGATAAAGCTCACTTCTTAATATTAGGAAAATTCCAAATGCCTTCCTAGCCACTTGGCCATCTGTAAATAAATGAAGTTCAATGAAGAAAACACCATCAGGAAACTGTTCCGGTTATGATTTCCATTTTTGCCTATTCCCAGTACCAGATTTCAGGATGACAAATATGGAAAGAGTGTGAGAACCCTCTTTTTTCCCCCAAAGAAAAGATATTTTGAAACTTGGACCCAAGTTCAAAAACAATTTAAAGGAGACTTATGGTTTTTAACGTGGGTCTTTGTCAATTTCTAGAATTTAAGTTTATGTTGGGATAAAGCCAATTGAAGGCTACATTCAACCAACAATGAAGCATGTTCTTCTGTTTGATTTACTCCTTCAGGCAGTGGCTCTGGGGCTCTCAGCTGGTGTCTCTGGGCACTCGTGTGGGCTGGACATGCATACGAGCATCTCACGCCCTATGTCTGCGCTTGGATGTGGGTTGTTGGGCCTCTGGAGTCCAAGTATACCACGTGAAATGGAGGTGATTCTGATTTACAGCCCATGATGTTCCTGACTATGCCAACTACTGAATATTCCATTATATCACCTTTATGGAACATGTCTGAAGGGGTTTAGTTCAACAAATGGATCGCCGTTCGATTGAAGGAAGGCTGTTCCCATTAGACAGCAGGCACACAGTCAGAAAATATGGTAGGTCCAGTTCCAAAGTGTCAGACATACCATTTGTTCTAGTTGTGGTAAAGTCAGGTCACCCCACAAGCACGCACACACTGAAGTAGACCCGGCTAAACGGGGTGTAGATGGGCCAGAGGTAGCCAAGTCCTCTAAAGAAGAGCCAGGCCTTGCTGGATGCTGTGGCTCACGCCTGCAATCCTAGCTACTCAGGAGGCTGAGATCTCCTTCATCTCGGAAAGACGCTTATCTCTGATTAGCCAGGGAAAAACCAGAGGTGGAGGTGTGGTTCAAGTGGTAGAGCACCAGCCTTGAGCAAAAAAGCCAGGAGAGAATGTGAGGTCCTGAGGTCAAGCCTCAGTATTGATGTACACACACACACACACACACACACACACACACACACACACACACATTGAAAAAAGCAAAGAAAGAAGGAAAAGAAGAGTCAGGGCTGGAGCCACAGTGGAAAGTAAAGTTGTGACTCAGGGCCCTGTTGTCTTTTCCTTGTCTTGTCTTCCTAATGCATCTTTTCCTGGTGCCAATTACTATACTGATTGCAAAGGAAGAGAGGGGAGAGGAGAGGAATGTGAGTGTGTGCGTCCCCATGTGTATCTTCTCTGTCAGCCTCAACCTCTGGCACAATGTAGCCTCTGTAGAAAAGATATTAGGAACAAAAAACAAACTGGAAGATTCAGGAGCAGGCAGCCAGAATGATTAAGAAAAACATTCAGATGATGCCATTAAAAACATATGGGGATTGTAGAAAGCCCTGAAAAGAAAATGTTTAATTATGCGCCGTATGCAAAAGCCATCATGTGTAGATTAATATGAAAGACTGAAACTGTGTGAGGCTTAAGTAGCCCACAGTGATGCATCAATCTCTTTACTCCTTTAAAAATAATGTTTTCCTTTCACCGATGACAAATACTTTTCAGACCATTGAGATCATGCTGCTAGAGTGATACATGGAGTCCAAAGTCACTAACAAAGTTTCCAAATTACCTTTTCAAGGTCTTTCCAGTTAGATTTCTTTTTTTTTTCCTTTTTGCTCCCTCCATTCATTGGCCATTACTGTGCCCACCTTGCTTCACGTCCAGTTCGCAAAGGTGTCTGTGCAGTTTTTGCTGGGTATTGATTACTCACACCTGTACTCCTAGCTATTCCTGGGTGTGGGAGAGCAGAAAGGCCTCAGTGTGAGGCCAACATGAGGAGAAAGTTGGTGAAATCCTAGCTGAAAAAATAAACAGCAGAAAGAAAGGCTGGAGGTGTGGCTCCAGTGGTAAAGCACCAGCCTAATTAAGCACAAGGCCCAGAGTTCAAACCTCAGTATCAACAACAACAACAAAAAAAGCAAAGCAAAGAAAGCACCCATAATATTCAATGTACATATGTGTAAGAAAAGGACTAGAAAAATAATTGAAGGGATGGTTGAGGTTGGGAAAGATGGGGGAGAATTGTGAAAGGGTGACATCCATCCAGACGCACTGTGCTCATTAATGACATGTTGAATGGAAATAGCTTTGTACAACTACCTGGAAAATGGAAAATAAGGCCAATCTAGTTTTTTAAATTTCTTTTTGATTTGAAATATATTTTTTATTGTAAAGATACTGAACAGAGGGGTTACAGTTACATGAGCAAGGTAATGAGTCCATTTCCTATTGAGCATTGCAACATCTAGTTTTGAGAAGGTTTCTTGTTTAGGAGGCTAATGATTCATTTGATTGACTTTTTGTTCCCTGTGCTGGTCTTGGGGCTTGAACTCAGAGCCTGGGCAGTCTCCCTCTACTACTTGAGCCATAGTCCTCTGGACCTGTTGGTAATTAATTGGAGATAAGAGTCTCATGGGCTTTCTTGCCTGGGTGGGTTTTGAACTGGGATCCTCAGATCTTACCCTCCTGAGTAGCTGGGATTACAGGTGTGAGCCACCAGCCCAGTGCACACCTTCATTGTTTACCTTTGAAGAGTTAATAATTAATTCAGCAGTGATACTCACTAGATCTTGTGTTGGAAATTAACTGTACAACTTGGGGGGCAGGGAAAGTGGGAGAAAATGAGGGAGGTGGTAACACTGTTCAAAAAGAAATGTACTCAATATCTGATTTATGTAACTGTCACCCCTCCGTACATCACCTTTACAATAAAAATTTTAGCAAGGCTTAATAATTACAGTGATTCTGATGCCTATTCTCAATGGTTCACCTTGGAAGCTAGAATAAGTAGAGCGATCTTGTTCTTTTAAAATAAATAGGAAAGTATTTGTTTAGATATCTTTATTTAAATATTTTAATATTAAAAATGATCAGGTGTATCATATATTATTAAAAAGAACAAAAACTCATATTTCTTTTGTGTGTTTCAAAGTATTTTAGAGTCATTGTCCTCTCCTTTAGGTTTTTTGTGTGTACCATTGTGATTTTATTTGGCTTTCTATGTGTGGCCCAAGAGGAAAAAAAGGGTCAACTAACAGTTAGGCACTAGTGGCTCACACCTCTAATCTCAGCTACTTATGAGGCTGGGAGCTAAGGATCCAGAGCCAAAGCTAACCTGTATCTAGAGATAAAAGACACTCTTCAATTAACCAGCAGAAAGCTGAGAGTAGAAGTGTGGCTCCAG
Organism: Dipodomys ordii; assembly: GCF_000151885.1. Lineage (NCBI taxonomy): Eukaryota > Metazoa > Chordata > Mammalia > Rodentia > Heteromyidae > Dipodomys > Dipodomys ordii. Next base: position 9,747,893 of record NW_012267246.1, on the reverse strand, counting down.
TGGCAGAACGTCAGACATGAAAGGATAAAGCCACCTGAGAGTGTGAGCTCAAGCCCTGGTACTAGAAAATAAAAGAACAATCAACAATCAAACGTGGCAGTGCGCATTCAGATTGTGACCAGTGCACTACTCACACTCTGAGTGTGAAATTGTGAAGGCTGCTTAGGGCTGCGTTCCCTGAGTCCTGAGATCACATCTACTTCTTTAAATACTTCTTTAAGTCCGAGTAGGGAAAAAAAAAAAAAAACAGTACACAGAGGCAAGAAAAAAAGATAAAAAAAGTAATTGAATGAAAAGGAGAAGAACGTTGAAAGTATGTTATGTGCCTTTTTGAAAATCTCTTCTCATCTTCAGAAAGTCGGAATGTGTTCTGTTGGTTGGTGCTATTTCACTTCAGGGAATTTTCTGCACTTAAGCACTTGGGGTTTTGATCCTCATTTATTGGACCAGGCCTCTTTAAGTAAACATGTGGCTTATGAATCAGTGGACAGATTTGTTACTCACACTTGAATGTGTCAAAACGTTTTCCTAAGTGTCAGTCTGGCTTACTGCAATAAAAATAGAAAATTCCTCCCCACCCCCTTCATGTCTGTCATTTTTTTATACTACATATATGATTGAACATTACAAATGACCAAGGCTGCAATTACTTTTAAAAGGATGGCAGGCTCTAGTAACCTGACTGGCTTACTCAAATGCCTGTCTGGAAACAAGCCCGGCCCAGCACCCAATGTGTATATTTGGATTCAGATGCGTTGACCACATCATGAGGATGGCAAATGTAATCTATTTTCTCAATTAGGGATCTTCGGGTCATTGTTTCAGTTTTCTTCTAGCATATTTGTTTTTGTGTGAGAAAATTTCATTACTACTGGTGAACAGGAAGCTTCTTTTTTTTAAATAAAAGAAACACCTGTTTCTGAGTTTTATACAGGATATGTTGGATTTATGGAATACAAAAGGATTAATTTAATTATGTTTTCCACTAAGTACAATGCAACCTGATTTACTTCATTACCTGATACATGCTGGATTTTTGGAGAAAAACAAACAAACAAAAACGCTAGTCCTGACTTAAGTTAGCTTTAAGCTATTTCATTACCTCAAATTCTTCTAATATGCATTAGAGGTTATATACTTTCAGTATAAAAAAAATTGGTTGTCCGGAAGTCCCTATAGTTCTTGTTATTTACAGTGTTTCAAAGCATTAGAATTACTATAAAAGATTTACTCATATAGCAGAGCATGTAAAATTTAAAATCAATAAAGTGTATAAATTTTCCTTGTCTCCTTGAATTGATTCCTTCCTCTAATAGCTCAATACTGTAATACTATATACTTTAAAAAATTTCCAGTGTCATTTCACAATAATAGTCTCTGGACTTTCTTGCCACAATTTTGGGGGCCGTTTGGAATTTCTGACTATTCTTTATAGACCATTGTCATGAAGATGGGAATTATTAGTTTGTTTTTGTGATATTAGAAACTCCAATATTTTCTTTTGATGTGGATTATGGAGCTGGGCATTTGACTTTTTGTTTTAAGTGGTAAAACAGAAAAAGATTCGCATTGGAATGTCTTCACAGTGGTAGATTCATCTCATGGTATTTCTTTTTCATTTTATTTTAAAGCAAGCAGTATTTGGCTTGATTTACTAGAATTTCCTAATGTCTTCTTATTTTCAGGTGATCATTTTGCTTCAAGTTAGGAAACAAGGCATGTGTGATAAAGCAGTAATGTTGCAGATATTTTCCACTGCACCTCAATTTTTTAATTCTTTAAGTGTGATCACCAGGATAAATTCTGCCTCATTATCGAACTTGCTGGTGTTGTGCAAAGTGAACTCAGACTCTCCTTAATAGATTTGGAAGTAAAGATAACCCAAATTAAACTGAGGAAGAGAGTGAACAATTATTCTAGCACTTACTCCTAATTTTGCCAGAGTTGTTTGCTTAAATCACAGTGGTATCTGTGTCCCCGAGCTAAAAGCATTGTGCTGACCTTGGTTTCTTAAAATGCAAAAATGAAATCCAAATATGCCAGTGAAATCTAATCTCGCTTTCATTTCTTAATGGCCACTCTTAGCCTGCGAAGAACCCAGACAGAGGATTGCTTACTTAGGCAGGAAAACCAGAGTGTCCGTGGCTGCGCCAGGTATTTTAGTTTGCTAAATCTAGGCTTTCTAGCCAGTCTCTTAAATTCTTCCTTCTTCGTACATTTGTTTAGTTTAGTGATTGACAGACAACCCCTACAGAATGCCAGAGGATCTTGATTTGAATCCCAGCTCTTTTGCTTTGCTTTGTAACCTTGTGCAGCTCTTTAACAGAGTCCTCACTTGTTAAGTGGGGATTAGGGACTTTAGTCCTACCTTGCAGAGACATTGCAAAGTAACTGCACTGCATAATGCTGCAGCAGCTCTGCACACACTCTTAAAAAGATCTCACTTTCTATATCTCCATAGTGTGCTCCATTGAGGCAATATATGAATCTATGAGAGGAGTTTCTGATAGATAGCTTTAGGGACAGAGTAACAAGATAAAATCGAAAATGTACACTGGATTGGATTTTAGATAAATGAGAATATTTTATGTATGTATGTACACATAACCTAAACACATATTTAATGTAAGTATATCCCGTGCAATATTTGGTATATCCTTGCAAAAAATATATAACTTGCTCGTCTGAGAATCCAATTGAATTGAGAACCTTGTATTTTTCTTTGCTAAACCTGGAAAGGCTGCTTCTGACTGGAATACACTTCTTTTGTGTGCATCTGTAGCACAGATCCCAGGAACTGAGGGACGGAAGAGTAGCTTCAGCTTGCTGCCATTTCTTTTCTGGCAGAAGCTATTCTTGGGGCTGAGTTTGATGGTGAGTTTCTTCTGGAAGGGGATTGATCTCCCCTTTCCCGCAGAACTAGGGTCTGCTTGAAAAGATGAGGCCTCCCATAGAGGCCCCAAAAAGGAGGACAAAAGTCCTTTCCAGACTGCTCAGTGTCCCTCGCCTTTGGTACCCCTGTGGCTGTGTGGTCTTGGCTGCTGTGTCCCTTAGCCTGGGCCTGTCTGGAAGGGCTAATTGCTTTTAGATGCTTTTCTACTGAGAACATTAGCTATCACATATTGTTGGTTGGTTTTCTATAAAAAGAGAGAAGAGATTAGCTAGATTGACCTTCCATTGAATTATTTTTAAAAGTGATAGCCACTAAAAATGTATCTATATAAGATGTAATTCTTGTGTCGTGGTAACAGCTATGGTGGGAAAGTCTTTCGGACATAGTAATCAAGGTTCTCATCTTTTAAGTCTTCCAATGCTAGGTATCACCTTAGTATGGACATGTACACAAGCAAGGAGGCAATGTGTATACACGATTACTAGTGATCAAATCTGGCCAAGTCACAAGAATGATGACATTATGAGGCTCTTTTTTTTAAATATCTTCTTCTGCCATAATGGTTTATTTCCCACCAGGTCTGTACCTGATACTGTGAGCTTACATTTTTCTCTTGCATTCGCATTTGTATAATCACATGTAATCTGTAAATACCATGGATCAAGATGCCAGGATTAGTGTGAGAGCAGAGACTATCTGATCATGGTTGAGCAGATACCATAAGGACCTGGCCTGCATTTCTGGGGTCACTTATCAAACTTTGGCTCTTCTAAGATTAACCCTTCTATGATTGGGAGTTGTAGGGTTGGTCCCTGTTAGTGGTACTCACCCAGAATTCTTATGGACTCCACTTATCTGCTCAGATTCTCTTTGCATCTCTGTCTCTGGCTTTCTTCCATGTTGGATGCATCCTCAGGCCATCTGTTCTCTTCCTCTGGTTGCAGGCAGCTCCTGGCTAGTAAGAAATGGTCCGCTTTTCTCCCCCAGTAATATCCACAGAAGTCCTGGATGTAGACTCTAGCCTAGCCAGTACCATATGCTAGTCCCTTGTTGTATCACAGTGGCCAAGGGTGAAATGTTCCCGTTGTCCAGGCCTGAGATATGTGTTGTCTTTTGGATGGGACAGGATGAAGGCAATCTCACCTGAATCCCAGAGCTGTGAGTGAGCAGAGATGGCTAAGGGGAAAGAGAAAGAGATGCTGAGTGACCAGGAGTCATGAGCATCTAGTTTAGCAAGCAGGAGAAAAAGCTGAGCAAAGGAGTTTGCCTGAGATTTTACTTTTTTTTGTACTGGTCTTGGGGCTTAAACTCAGGGTCTGGACACTGTCCCTGAGCTTTGGTGCTCAAGGCCAGTCCTCTATTACTTGAGCCACGGTGTCACTTGCAGCTTTTGGCTAGCTAATTGGGAAGTCTCATGGACTTTTCTGTCCTGGTTAGCTTTGAACTGTGATCCTCAGATCTCAACCTCCTGCCTGAATAGCTAGGATTACAGGAGTGAGCTACTGGCACCAGGCAGGTTTTACTTTTTTTTTTTTTCTCAGTCATGGGGCTTGAAGTCTGGTCCTGAATGTTGTCCCTCAGCTCTTCAGCTCAAGGCTAGTGCTCTGCCACTTGAGCCACTGTGGCTGGCTTTGAACGGTGATCCTCAGATCTCAGCCTCCTCAGCTAGGATTACAGGTATGAGCTACCGGCATCCGGCTCAGGTTTTACTTTTTAAAGTCTAAATTCCCTTGAGGTATTTTTCATGTGTCAAAGAGTGATTATGGGGGGGGGAGGGTAGGCAAGGAGTCATGTAGCATAGCTCCTCAACCCACCGTCGTTCTGTATGATAGCTTCCTCTTAAAAGTGGAGTCAGCCAGGTAAGCAAGAGAAGCACTCAGGGATAGCTCCTAGGCCTTGTGTTGAAGTCCCAGGACTGACACATGAACATGTACATGCACGTGTGCACATGCACACACATACACACACACACACACACACACACAAGTGAAGTCTCAACCAAGAATCTGGTACTCACTTGGTCATTTTAGTTGTATCTACTAGCACAGTCATGCTGGTGTAGGTGTAGACTTGCTAACTTTGAAGCATAGTGATTTACCAGCCAAGGTGAGCATCACTCAGCACAGCAGTACATTTGCATGTCAGTCAGTGCATTTAGGTCCTTTGCAATGAGCCAGTGGTGCTACAGCCAAGTTTCTGTGTCTTTGCTCCATACCATGTGCAATGTCTCAGGCATCTCATGAGCGAGGCCCTCCAAGAGCCACATTCTCTGCATCCTCATTGGTGATATGATGGGGTGAAATGATGGGCTGGACAGGATTCCTTGAAGCTCAATTCCAAGTTTCACATAGCATAGGATCCTGTGTTTTCAAGTTCTGGCTAGATCACAATAGTAGCTTTAAATCTAGACAACACTTTTTTTTTAAACTTTTCCTTTTTAAGAAAAAAATGTACCTTATTCTACAGAATGAAAAATGTTCCTTTAATTTATTTTTATTAGATGGGAGGGAAGTCAAGAATTTTGCCACTCTGGCTATCAAGGTTAATATAAAGACATTCCAGAAGTTACTATGAGGATGTTAACAAAATGTAAATCTGGGAGGAAAGAAAACATCAACAATAACAACAAGAAGAAAAACAAGAGACACAAAATATATACTAGGGGTTTGAATTCATGAAGACTGGATTACCACTGGCTACCATATTTTTATCTTGGTGATCAGACGCCGCAATATGTCCAATCGCTGGAACTGGACAGGAGGAATCTCTGGAAAAATACTTCTAAACTTCATTTTGAGGAGAATTTTTTGGAGTAGTGCTTTTGGCCACTTGACATCTTATTGCATACTCTCCCCCACACCCTGATTCTAGGCTCCTTTAGATTAAATTGGAAAAAACCAGTAATACATTGTCAGCTGTTTTCTTAACATAATTTTGATTAAGTTGCTATACATAATTAGATATTCAGTATCTGTTTCCTCCGTTGGAATGTGAATTCCTCTAGGGCAAGAGCTATTTCTGTCCTTTTTTATTTTATTTTATTTTTTATGATTGAAGTCCTAGTACCTACCACACACAGTTCCTGACCAAATCAATGGATAGAAGCTTTCATTGAACCATTTCTGTTTGGGGGTGTTTTTATGAGAAACATAGCTGCCATTAACTGTGGTATTCTTGATGTTTTGAAAATTGCAGTAATTCCAGAGGGTTTTCTTTTCTTTCTTTTTTTTTTTTGGTGTGTCTAGCAAATAATTGGAAAATCTTTAGTTTTCAGAGTGGATTTTGGATTGATTTGAAAAGACAGGCCTATTTGTATAAGCCTAAAAGAGACTTCCTTTTCTGTATAATTCTTCAAAGACAATCTAACAAGACCATATATATATATTTTTTTTCTCATGGCCTAAAATGTCTACATGCTAGCTACATTTTGGTGATTTCTCACAAAGTTTCAAGCCTGTCATTTGTTTAAAAGTAGTGAAGGGCACTGCATACATTTATGGAATTAACATGAAACTCCTTTCTACTATTGATGTATGGTAATAAAATTAGTAAAAAGTAATTAAAAAAGAGTAGTAGCACAATTACCATGCCTAGTTTGAGGCTTATAAATCAGCCTCCACTATTGATAATTTCTAACTGAAATCCAACAGCTGGGCAGAGTTTCTTGACTTCATTTCCTCCCTATGCCAAATGGCTCATCTGGAAGCAGTCACCAAGATTTAAGAGGTGATAGTGGCCCCTTTATCATTTAGTTCTTGGTCTCCCTGGAGCTTCCTGCTGGGGCAAACATGATTATAATTGCTTTTAGTTTTCTTTCTTTCTTTTTTGCTAGTATAGAACTCATAGTATTTCCGATGTTTGTTTTGATCACCAACTGATTTCAAATGGGACATTGTGGATGGTGACAACTGGTTACTTTTAACTGACTTTGAGTTGTTCGAGGACCTAAAGAGAAAGTCTCTCTAGCCAGGAATCATGTGACTTCCTACCATCCACTTAGACCCTTTTCATTTGCCTGGACTACCAATTGTTGCTTAGATTAAAAAATAATTAATTCAGGTTATGATACCAAATGCTTTGAGTGATCAAAGGCAGTGAGGGTCTAGTTTCCTCTGTGGGCCTGTTCTTAAGGAACATAGTAGCACCCAGGACGAGAATTCAGATCTCTCTGACTTTGGGAACACAGATAAAAATGTTGCACAAAGCCAGGCACCGGTGACTTATGCCTGTAATCCTAGCTACTCAGGAGGCTGAGATCTGAGGAGTATGGTTTAGAGCCAGCCTGGGCAGGAAAAGTCTGTGAGACTCTTATCTCCAGTAAACGACCAGAAAACTGGAAGTGGCGCTGTGGCTTAAGTGGTAGAGTGCTAGACTTGAGCTGAATTGCCCAGGGACAGTGCCCAGACCCAGAGTTCAAGCCCCACAACTGACCAAAAAAAAAAAAAAGTTGCACCTCATGCAGCAAGCAGATGGTGAGAAAGGGTCTGTGGGATGATGTTTAAGACCTTGATTCTAACTCAGACAAACCTGGATAGAATTGTGGCCTGTGACATGACTCAAATTGTTTGACAGCCCCAAGTCTCTGAGTGCAGAGCTGTATGCTCAGCACAGGACTGTGGTTACACCATGCGTGGTGCACAGGTGATACCTTGAGGAAGGGGTAGATTTTCATTGCTAACTACGGTCAGAGAAAGCCAAAGATCTAGAGAAACAAATATAAGAAATAGATGTGCTTATTATTAATGCTGTAAAAATAAAATCAAATATTCCGGCTGCTGGTGGCTCATGCCTGTAATCCTAGCTACTCAGGAGGCTGAGATCTGAAGGTTGTAGTTTGAAGCTAGTCCAGGCAGGAAAGGTTGTGAGAACCTCATTTCCAGCTAAAAACTGGAAGGGGAGCTGTGGCTCAGAGTGGTAGAGTGCTAGCTTTGAGCACAAAAGCTCATTGACAGTGCCTAGGCCCTGAGTTCAAGTCTCAGGACTGACAAAAAAAATAAAAATTAGAAAAATGAAATATGGTCAATATAGAAGGAAAATAGAATTGTTTTATTTTTGGTTAATGATGTTTCCTTAACTTTCGTTGAGGGCACCATGTAGTGTAAAGACTGTGCCTTTTCTATATAGTGGCAGGAGATACTATTCACTATCTTAGTCTTTTTTTTTGTCAGTACTGGGGCTTGAACTCTGGGCCTCATCTTCTCACTTGACTTGTTTTGCTCCACTGGCACTCTACCACTTGAGCCACAGCTCCATTTCTGGCCTTTTTCTGGTCAACTGGAGTTAAGAGTCTCACAGACTTTTCTTCCCCGGACTGGCCTTGAACCTTAGTCCTTAGATTTCAGCCTCCTGAGAGCTAGGATTATAAGTCTGAGCCACAGTTCCTAGCTTTACTCACAGTCTCTTAAAAACAGGCCATATAAATCCCTTTTATTGGCTAATGAATATTATAGCTTTCTTGTTTGCTTTTCAAGAAATTGCATAGTAGAGTCAATACTCAACTGGTAGTAACTGATTGCTAATTGTCATGAGTTCTGTACTTTTAAGTCTCCGTGTGTGTGTGTGTACATGTGCGTGTGCATGCACACCTGTGTGGTATTTGTGGTGTTATGGATGCAACCTAGTGCCTGATGCATGCTAGAAAGCGCCCTACCACTGAATGACACCCGCAGCCTCATGTTTGTGTGTGTTTTGTCTTGAGATGGTTAACATTCTTTCAGGAAGAAGGAAGTTGGATTATTTTAGAGGTACTTCCTAGGATTTGTTCATAACATTTCAACTTCTTTTTTTTTTCCTTCAGCAAAATATCAAAATTGGTATTTGAAAAATGCTTTGAACTCTTTCCGTGGAAAAGTACTATGCAATGTTACCTTATTTATTTTCTTAAGTACAACTCAATCTTGCAGGATGATCTTACAATGAGACCTCCCCATGTTGTGGAGTACAGGGGTGGGAGGAGAGACTTCCAAAATGTGTGCTACTTTGTAATAATTGAGGTTTTCCAAGTTTTAAGCTATTGAGCTTAAATGATGAGGCCCTTCCATACAAAGAATTTCATCTAAAATGATGCTGGGTTTGAATATGAAAGAGAAAATCCCCTCCATAACTCACATTCTCCTTGGAGAACGATCTTACATGGTAAGCCAAGAAGCAGAGTGGTGTGAATGGAGAAAAAAAGAAGGGATGTCTTCGAGTCAGACGAAATGAAGTTCAAATCCTCACTCCATCACCTGCTAAACAGATTAGCCTTAATTTTCTCCTCTGTAAAATGGTGGTGGTAATATTTACTTTGTATGCTGTACTGAACATTTATGTTGTATCAATAAATGATCACTGCTATTTGTCTGGGCTGCTGGCCCGGCTGAGGCTGGCCAGCTCACTGCTGCCCAGAAACTTGGGCAGGCACAACAAATGGGTTGGGATTGTCATAGGAGCATAGAATAATATTGTTCCTGGGGTCTGGCTGGAAGCAAAATCCCTGTCACCTCCCTCCTGCTTTCCCTCCTGCACCCTCCTTCAGCTAGAAGGCCTAGAAGGACCACAGGAGAGCTGTCTTGGTGGAACTCAAGGCAGGCGAGGCTAGATCTTTCTAGCTCACTCTGGTCATTCTCAGAAGACGACAGCTCTTCCTGTTGAGGAATATGGACAGGGCTTCTGTTAGCAACTCTATCCTCCTCCTCCTCCTCCCCCCTCCCCCCCCCCCCCTCCTCCTCTTTCTCCTCCTTCTCCTCCTTTTCCTCCTCTTCTTCTTCCTGAGGGACTGGGTGCTGTCCCTGAACTTTGTTGTTCAAGGCTTGTGCTATAATCACTGGAACTACATTTCCACTTCCAGCTTTTGGTAGTTTACTGGAGATGAGAGTCTGATGGACTTTCCTGCTTGGGCTGGAAATCCTGAGATCTCAACTTCCTGAGTAGCTAGGATTATAGGTGTGAGCCACTGGTGCCTGCTTCTGTCCTCTTCCTCCTCCTCCTCCTCCTCCTCTTCTCCTCCTCCTCCTCCTCCTCCTCCTCCTCCTCCTTCTTCTTCTTCCTCTTCTTCTTCCTCTTCTTCACTTTTTTAATGCTGAATTATCCATTACTGTGTCTACTGGGATTAACATTTTTTGATTGCTGACTAGTGAGGATAAAAATTTATATTCCTTCTGTCTACTTATTTTATGAGTTGAATTGGTTATTATGGAAAAGTTGACTCTTAAATATCCCAGCTCTCAGATACTTTTCCAAAGAGATGGCTTTAAAGTACACTGCATAGGAGGCCCTGAATAGTATTCAAACTCTCATGACATCTTGCCTTTTTGTAAGTTTTAAAGATTTTAAGTAGTTGTACAGAGTGGTTTCAATTCAACAAGTCAGATGAATACAATATATCTTCATCAATATTACCCCTTCCATCATTCTCCCCCATTTGCTCCAATTCTATCCATACCCCTAAACTACGTGGCTCCATTTTCACATACATACATTGACCATAGTGACTAAATTTAGCAGCACTTCATCTCTCTATTGTCTGCCTGCCCTTCTTCTCTCTACTGCCATCTTTCCTATTTGCCTACACCACATACATTTGTCCGGTGCCTGCTGCACGCTGGGTATCCAAGATGCAGAGGAAATAAGTATGTGGAGAACATTCATACCTATACGTTGCATTTTTTTAACATGGAAATTGGGTAACAATTATCTGGTGGGATCCAAGTACCTGGGCTGAAAGATGTCAGCTTTCAAGGCTTCAGTGGTCAGGGTGAGCAGGATTGTTTTTGCAGCCATCTTTTTTATCTGAGTGTTTAGGATGCCTGCTTCATGTTCTGTCTTCAAGTTTATATCCCATGCACCTAGAGCCTTTGCAGACCAAACCTCGTGGTAATTGCCTCCCGCTTGGCTTCCTCTGCATTCCTGACAATTCTCTATTGTGGAGGCAATAGTTCCTTGGCAAAATAACTTACTTTCTAAAATGATCATTTTATTATTGTTATTTACTATATTATTTTGTGTCAGTACTCAGACTTGAACTCAGGAATTAGGTGCTACCCCTTAGTATTTTTCCCCTCAAGGTTGGAGCTCTATTAGTTGAGGCACAACTCCATTTCCAGCTTTTTATTTGTTAATTGGGGATAAGAGGCTCACAAGCTTTCCTATTTGAGCTAACTTTGAACCTTGATCCTAAGATCTCAACTTCCTGAATAGCTAGGATTACAGGTGTGAAGCCCACTGGTAGCCCATGTACTTTATATTTTTGATGCTGGGCAAAAGAGCTGTAAAATATTTAGTACGTTAGCATATTTTTTCCTTTCTAAAATGCATTCAGTATTGAGAAAGGACTAGGAATTGTGGAATTCATTTGAGCACTAGACTTCTGTACACTCCCAATATGTAAAAGTGTGTGCTAGATTTATTGAGGTGACTCTGCTAGGACTCTCTCAACTTTCCTCTTAAAATTAGACTTTTGTTTGGGTTTGGGTTAGTAAAAGCATTTGGTTGTAGACCCTGGTAGAGCTGTTATGGAATGTGGCTGGTGTCACAAATGCAGAGACAGTGGCCCAGCCCGAGAAAAGGGGGGGGAGAACAGTTATTTTTCAGGGGAGTGGGAAGAGGTTGCAGGTACAGCTGTTGTGTTTAAAGCTCTTGACTAAAGCCTTCACACAGAGAACTGCTCAGGTGTCAGGGTGACCTTGATAACAAATGGTTATTGCCTATCTTTAAACTGTACTTAACACTCCCATGTATATTTAATGCTTGCAAATCAGGCCAACTTCTTCACACTTCTGAGGTTTTTATGGGAAAGAATTCATTCTTTCACTCAACTTTCCCTCTGCTCTCCTCCCTGCCCCTCAGCCTCCCTCCTCCACATCTGTTTCCTCCGCTAAGTGGTAGAAGTTGGGGATGGACATTCTAGCCACCAGCTGGCAGCCTCAGAAGACAAGACAGGCATCTTAAAACCCAATTGGGTTTAAATCTTCAGTGACTATGGAGAACTCTGTAGCTCATCGCGGCGAGAGAAGCAAGTTTAAGTACGGTAACACCTGGGGATTGTAGTTCAGTTTCACTTTAATTTCCCTAAGTCTAGTGTGTCATCAGAGAGATCCATATTGCACTTGGTGGGCAGATCCATCTGCCTTTGCTCTGTGTATGCGGTCGAGGTTGAGCAGTGAGGCAGTAATCCGTCTGTATTTAAGCCAAGCCTTGGATCCAGTCCCAAATGACATAATCTCCCATAAGCTGGGAAATCTGGTCTAGACCGCAGAGTGTTATGGGACGCACACCTGTTCAGAGGATCGTGGTCTAGGAGTGGTTAACAACAGTTCATTGTCATCCTGAGGGAGTAAAATAAGTCACACTTGGCAGGAGTTGGACCTGGGCCTAGAGCTACTTGTCCTGTTTCTGTAACAAATTAGAATATTCTAGAGGGTAGTTGCACAGAATCTATAGTTAGGTCAGATTGAAATGTCTTTTTTTATTTTATTTTTTTGTACAGTGTTTCAGTCGGCTTGGACGTAGTTCGTGGGGATTGGGTGGGGCAAACAAAGGCAAATGGAGCAGCCATGGTTTGAGGCAAAGCAGACTCCTGGCTCCAGAGACTTTAACAATGGGAGTGGCCAGGAGGGAGTAAAGGGGAAGAACTGGGGGGAAGTATTGATGAGACTCAGTGATTTCACCACGTTTATCTGTGCTTTTGCTTGTGCTCGTACTGGGGCTTGAACTCAAGGACTCTCTCTCTTGCTTGACATTTTCACTTCAAATCTACCATTTGAGCCACAGCTCCACTCCTGGTTCTTTTCATGGTTAGTTGGAGATAAGAGTCTCAGGGGCTTTTTATTTTTTGGCCTGGACTGGCTTTGAACTGAGATCCTCAGATCTCAGTCTCCTGAGTAGTTAGGATTATAGACATGAGGTATTAGTACCTGGCTGATGTTCATTTATTCATCTATCTATTGACTTTTCTCATTTTCACCTGAGTATTAGTTCATAGGCTCTCACAAGCACTTTCTGTGTTCCGGATACTGAGATGGCATTTTGGACAAAATAGGAAACAGATGTAGTTCCTCACTATGGTGCAGCAGTGAGGAAAAGAAGCTTAAGGAAAAACTCTCTAAAGCCTGGGGATCGGGACAATGGTGCCTCTTATATCCAAGATGGGAAGGCCAGGAGAAAGTCTCTGGCAGTGATTTACCCTTGGCTAAACTGTGTTGGAAGAGATTTGGTGTAGTGGTTGTATTTCACAAAGGGGAAAAAGAAAGACAGGGAAGATTTAGGACTCAGCGAGAAACATGCAGAGCTGCCCATTGTGCATCCAGCTGAGCTCAGACCTCAGTGAAGACCTGGTGTTGGAGTGGAGTGCTGGTGGCAATGCACCTGATTGAGAAAGGATGAGGAAGAAGCCAGGGACCAAAGGAGGCCAGTGCTGATCACGGTGATTACCTAGGAATCTGATGAGAACACAGCTGTGGGAAAGACATCTGGAATTTGCTCATTCAAGATGTGCATGTTGAGAGCCTGCCTGGCAGACAGATTGTGACTAACTGAACCCAGATCAATAATGGCCTGAGCTTGGCACAGTAAAAGTCATGAGAACCTGAGAGAAGCCCAAATAGAGGCCCCAAATAGATAAATCAATAAATAAAGTACCAACTGCTTTTCTAAGCACCTAGAGAATGTCAACATGGAGAGAGAGAGCTATGTGTCCAGAGAATATTCAAAGAAATTGAAGTGACAGGAGATAGGAACCCATCATACAAAAAAATGTAGTGATTTGGGAAAACTGAAGAGCGATTTGTGTAAATTCAACAGATGTCTAATCCGCAGGAATACTAATGATACAGAATGAAAAGAGAAGTTCAGTTCCTCTAAATATAAGGAAGAACTCCAGACTTGGGTTACAGCCCGGGTTGGCCATCAGAGTGCTGTAAAATCCGGTTGTGTTAAAGTCTTCAACCTCATTAGCTCATTCTTCCCCTGTAGAAGACACAGGGGCTTGGCAGAGGGTCATACAGGCTACAACCTTAAAAGTATTGATGGCTTATGATTTTAATTATTGCTTTTAATGTATTGACATTCAAAGAAATCCAAGTCTGATGGAATTGGAAGGCAAGGAGAATGGATGTCCACAAGTTGAATGTGTAGAATGAATGTTCAGGGTGATTTGCTGAAGAAAAACCTGCTCTTTGATACACACAGACACACACACACACACACACACACACACACACACACACACACACACACACACACACACTATGCATCTACAAATCAGGTTGAACCTTGGTGCCAGTGGCTCATGCCTATAATCCTAGCTACTCAAAGAGGCAGAGATCTGAGGGCAACCACTAAAATGTCAGAAGTAGGGTTATGGCTCAAGTGGTAGAGCACCAGCCTTGGGTTAAAAAAAAAAAAAAAGCTTAGGGACAGTGTCTAGGCCCTGAATGCAAGCTCTCGGACAAGCACAAACTAAACACAAATGGAGATCAGGTTGGCAGTACAAATCTAGAACAAAATGTTGTTTGTCATCTTTGAGATAGGTTGTGGTTTCAAGTGAGGTTCATTTATCATGCGTGGAATTTGTTTTTCCTGACTCGGTGGTCAAGGAGGAGGATGCCCTTTGCGGTGAAGGAGGACTTTCCCAGGACCTTTGGCCATGTCTGCCCTGGACATCAGATAACCAGTAGCACCAAGCTGGCTCTCAACATGGCCCTCTCTCCCTACCACGGTGCTTACAGGACTGGACGGACACCTGTGTATAGAGATTAGCTATTCTGGTGACCATGGTGGGTGTAGGGGCTCCCAGAGCTATCTCAGGCATCGGCCCTGTACCTCTGGTTTATCGGGCACAGAGAACAGACAGATAACATCCTTGCCTTGTGGCCATGACCTTTGTCAACCTTTGTTAAGTCTTCATCTGAAGTCAGGCTTAATGTTTGTAAACAGGATGTAATTAAGGCTGGGAACTGACAGGGTCTGACATTAAGACAATGCGAAGCTGGCAGGGAAAGGTCTGTGAGCTGTCAGCTCATATTGTGTTCTAAGTGCCTTCAGAATAATTAGTGTCCTCTGTCTGAAGGAAGTTCACTCAACTTGGATTAATCTGTCACAGCATGGAAGCCATCCTCGGAGGGCAAGTGTTTCCTCTGATAAACTCTAGGACAGCTATGAGAAAGAAAGCAAAGAGGCTCTACAGAAAACTGTGAAAAGTCAAAACTGCTGGTGACAGGTGGTGCCTGAAATTAGAAACAGGAAATAGGTGAACACCCCCTCCCCCCCCTTTTCCCACCCCTCACTCCTATCCCAATCACAAAGTGAATGTGGAACATAACCAGGATCCGAATTACCCAGTCACCCCAGGCCTGCTGGGGCCCATGTGATGAGCAGATGATCTGAGGTAAGCACTCAACCGATGAGCACTTTGTCCTAGAGTGGATATTAGATCTAAATGGTAAATACAAGCAAGTAATCATATACAGGGCCTATATGCATGTATATGCAAATGTTTTAACTATAATAGGGTACAGTGGGGGAGAATTCCAGTGGTGTGACTCTTTTAAGCAACTAACCTACAGTCCAGTGAAATGAATACCAGGAAGCTGCAACTGGAGGTGTATGGGGGGAAAGAGGTGAGGTTGAGGAGAGAGGTAGGTGGACGCAGGAAAAGGGGGAAGGGTGGGCGAATGCAGTCATAAGGTGTAATGCACACATGTGAAAATGGAACCAGGAAAATTGAGGAAAGATGAGGAGAAGGATGGAAGGGGAGACACTGATCAAGAGGAACTGTCTTCATAAACTTGACATGTTGGATTGAAACCCCTTGTACAGCTACTTAAAGATAATAGGAACAAAGAGGAAAAAGCCTCTGTATGGCCACGTTGCTTGGCTTTGGCCGTCCTTCGCATCACACTCACGTCATGCATTGTGCGTGGTCTGTGGGAGGATTTTGGCTTACCATGTACTCGATCCACAAAGACTGTTCTCACTTTATCTGAAGACATTTGTTTTGTATTTTCTGGTAGTTGGTGTGGGACAGAACGCATGAATAGGTGTTTGGATTTTCCAGAAACTCAAAGCAGTCATTGAAGCAGGAACTCAAAAAGGTACTGCATGTGACAAAAGTAAAAATATGGGAACATCTAAGAAATCCATCAGCAGATGAACAAACAACCAAAATGTGGTTCAAACATCCAATGGAATATTATACAGCTTTGAAAAGGGAGAGAATTCTGGGGCTGGGAAGGTGGCTCAGTGGTAGAGCACTTGCCTTGCATGCCTGAGGCCCTGGGTTCGATTCCTCAGCACCACATAAGCAAAAAGAAA
>NW_012267246.1:9706139-9726370 GCF_000151885.1 Dipodomys ordii | reverse complement strand
CCTTCCTTCCTTCCTTCCTTTCTTTCTTTCTTTCTTTCTTTCTTTCTTTCTTTCTTTCTTTCTTTCTTTCTTTCTTTCTTTCTTTCTTTCTTTCGTCAGTCGTGGGGCCTGAACTTTGGGCCTGTGCACTGTCCCTCAGTTCTTCAGCTCAAGGCTAGTGCGCCACCACTTGAGCCACACTGACACTTCCATTTTTTTCTGCTTATGAGGTGCTGAAGAATCAAACCCAGAGCCTCATGCATGCAAGACAAGCACTCTACCACTGAGCCACCTTCCCAGCCCCCCCCACATCTTTTCTTAATAGTTAATAGTGTTTGAGCAGAGGTTTGTGCATGTATGACAAGATCTGGGATAGAGTGAGACCATAAATAGATGTTGAATAGTTTGACTTTCAGTGTCCAGCAACAGGAGACTCTGTTGCAGTACAGGCCACGCACAGGGCAGTTGGTGCCCATACCCCAATGTGTTTGGGGAAGGAATATAAGTGCATGTGTAAGAATGCAGATGTAATAAATTCACCAGTGCACATGCAGACAGTGTTAGGGTCTCAGTTTGCTTTATGGAGGGTCTTTAAAAAATAGTATCAATTTACAGAAATATTCAATCCTTGATATTCAGATGCACAAACTCCACATCTCCCTGTGAGAGTCAGAACCAATGAGCATCCATGGTGTCATCCACCTGCCTCTACTGTCCCCATGGGGCTTCTTCAGGGGGCCAGGCTGATTGGTGATAGGATCGATTTGGTTGGGCTTGGTATAAATAGCAAACAACTAGAACAACAGCAATGCAGCATGAAAAGAATGTGAGTTTATGGATGATGATGATTTGACTTTGGAAATCTATATAATATATATACACACACACACATATGTGTATATGTATATATATATAATCTGTGTGTGTCAGGAACCAGTCGCTCATGCTTACAATCCTAGCCTCTCAGGAGGCTAAATTCTGGAGGATCACAATTTGAAGTGAGCCTGGGCAGAGAAGTCTAAGAAATCCATCTCCACCACAACCAGCAAAAAGCCAAATTGGAGATGTGGCTAAAGTGGTAGTATTCCCCTGAACAAGTTAAGCCAAAGGCCAAGGCCCTGAGTTCAAACAACTGTACTAGCTAGAACTTCCTCTACCCCCTCCCCCCAAAAAAAAACCCTTCTAACAACTAAGAGAGCCATAGAATAATACTTAAATGCGGCCAGGGCCTTACTATGACTGTTACATTTCAGTCTTACTTAGACTTTTTAGTATATATAAAAAAACTTTTATATTTTTTGGGGTGCTAGGGTTTGAATTCTAGGCTTAGTGTTTGCTAGGAAGGCACTCAATCTCTTGAGCTATGTCCCTAGGCCTTTTTGCCTTGTCTATTTTCTGAATAATGTCTCATGTGTTTACCCAGATCAACCTGAATATTCTAAAATCCGCCATTTACAGGTTCCAAGTAGCTAAACGATAAGTATGTGCTACACATTCAACTATTGATTGAGACAGGGTCTCATGTTTATGTCTGGGCTGTCTTCAAGCATCAGTCCTCCTGAGCGAATAGCTGGTATTATAGGCAGGAGCCACCAGCTCCTGAGGAATATCACAGTTAATCAAGCAGAGAAGGTGTAGGAAACAGTGACAGGTGAGAATTCCATCAGAGAACATCTTCATTAAGTACATTATTGGTACGAGATTTGCATTTAGCAATCTCACAGGGTGTTGAAATGAGGGTAACCCTGCAGGATCAAACTACCTTCTCACCTCCCCTGCCCAGAAGGCAAGTCTGGCAAACCCCTCCATTAGCTTGTGTGTTCATTCATTGAGGTGTTTTTGTTTTTGTTTTTTTAAAGCACAACTAAGCCAGGTGCTGATGGCTCACACTTGTAATCCTAGCTGAGCTCTGAGGATCACAGTTTGAAGCCAGAATGGGCAGGAAAGTTCATGAGACTTTTATCTCCAAATAACCACCAAAAAGCTGGAAGTGAAGCTGTGTTTAGCACCCAAGTGGTAGAGCACTAGCTTTGAGCATAAAAGCTCAGGGACAGAGCCCAGGCCCTGAGGTTAAGCTCCAGGATCAGCGCACGCACACACACACACACACACACACACACACACACACACACACACACACACACCACCATCTCCCATAATCCCTCTGGGTCACTAAGGTCCACCTCTACCTTTTTCCCAGTCATGAATGATGCCAACATTGACCTAACAGTTGCACTCAATACATGTGGCACTGGGAACACATCTTCCCCATTGAGGTCCAGGATAGCAGAGTGCTGACATAGCAACTCTCAGGATCCAGTTATGGGTTACGGGTTATGTGTTATGGGTGTGATCTTATTGAAAGCCACAAGATCTCAGCAGATTCTTATGGACATCCAGCTGCCTGGTGCACTGGACATGTCTGGGCAGTGGCGATGGTATTCAGAGGAGGAGAGGTGGATCTGGAAGAGGAGATCAAGCCACCAGGGATCTGCCTTCCTGAGCGAATTCAAGCTGTGATCTCAGAAGTGGGCTTTTAAAGTCACAGCTGTGGAACTCCTTTGAACGACTCACTTACAGTTGGACAAAATGAATACTAGGAAGCGGAAACGTGTTTTTAGGTGGGGGAGGAGGCCTAGGAGGCGAGCAAATGGAGAGAAGAAAGGTGGGAGAATATAGTCATTATATTCAATGTACATATGTGAAAACGGAACTAGGAAACTTGAGGTTGAATGGGGTTGGGAGAGATGGAGGAGAATGATGGAATGGTGACATTGATCAAATGTGTTGTATTCATAAACTGACGTGTTGAATTAAAATCCCTTCGTATAAGTACTTAAAGATAATGAACATATATGAATTAAAAATAGGATAAAAATAAAGTATATATAATATATATGTATATAATATCTATTATATATAACATACAATAGATATAATATATTATAATATATAAAATATATGTATATATAATATAAATACAAAATACAAGTAAATATAAAATATATTTTATATTATATATTAACATATAATATTATATATATCTTAGCAGAGCAGGATCTGCTTCATCTTTCCTCTAAGACCTCTTCAGAATATTCTATACCGTTGCATGTATTTTCTAAGATGAATGTAAGCTTAAATGTATTAGTAACTTGTGGGATTAATTTGAGGATGGTCAGATGTGAGTAGAGAGTCAATGTATCATCTTAAATAAGACTTTATCATATTGAAACAATTGATAGGATTATAAGAACGATATTCACCACCAAGCCTCATTAGTGCTCCACTCTACACCACAGTGCTACCAGATGATGCTCTGAAATCACATACCTCCTTTTGCCAATGCAAATAACATCTCCTTTGCCCATGAACCAAAGGGTTGGAGCCAGATGGAAAAAGTAAGTTTAGGTGTGTCTCCTTTTTTTTTCTTAACTGCTAAAAGTTTTTTTTTAAGAAACATTCCACATAACTATTTTTGCATTCACTCTTAGGTTAGGCAGGGTTTTCTTGCAAGGAGTAGTATATTGAGTTTGAGATGTACATCTGTTAAAATGGAAATTTTGACTGATAGAAGTTAAATTTCTTGAAGAGAAATATAGCATGGAAGAGTCCAAGAACTCCAGAGGAGAAAATAAAGGTACTTTTTCCCCCTTGTAAAAAAATCTAAGAGAAAAGTTTCTGGATTTTTTTGAATTGCAAAGCCTTTTCTGGTTCAAATTATTACATTAAATGAGAATCAGTGTTGACTTTTCAAACATTGTGCCATTTAGAATCTCTTTAACATAAATCTATCTAATTTTCCACATTCTGAAGGCAAATTTTAATTTTCTACTGATTGTGACTTTTATACAGTGCTGGTTGTCATAGTGTAATACTTTTGTCAGTTCAGAGAATTGATGGGCATACTTTTATTCTGCCATTCTGTTCACTGTTTCTGAGAAGGTAGAAGGAATTCCTGAAAAGAATGAGGGCTTCAGATTTCAGTTTTACCATTTTTCAGGTATGTGAAGTTGGTCAAGTTACTTAACATCTGTAAGTTCTACATCTCTTGCTTTACAATGAGATATTGATATTGTCCCTGAAAAGCTGTGGTGAGAACTTTGTGGCATTACAGAAGTATAGTTAGTGAATTGCTTAGTACCTCGTAAGTACTCAAAGACTGAGTTGTTATTCTTTGAGCAGTTATTATAAACAATATTTTCAGTTCATTCAACTCACACTTTTCTTTTTTACTTTCTTGTGCATTTCACTTGAATTGAAGATAGCAGTTTTTAGGAAAGTCAATCAATAGTGGGCTTTAGTAGTCCAGTGACATGGCAAATATGTTTGTCCTTATAAAAATATTGGGCTCTTGTGGTGGTACATGTCTGTAATCCCTATGCTCAGGAGGCTGATGAAGGAGGACTGTGAGCTTGAGGCCACCTTGAGCTTCAGAGCAAAAATCTTATCTCAACAGAACAGAACAAAGAGAAATGTGAAAATATCACTGAAGGAAATAGATGACAAGTCTCTAAAAGTTCTATGACCATACTTATGAGTATTTGAAATTAGATTGTTCTTCATCTTCTCCCCTCCCCCCAAATGACTCCTATAATGTTAAACTTTAAAGTCATTTTTACCACTGGGGACTCAAGCTTCATGTTTAAAAAGTGCCAAGAAATCAACTTTATCTGTGTGATAAAGTAGAAAGAATCCTGGACCAGGAGTCATGAGATTACAACTCTCTTGCTTGTTGTACTATGCTGGGAAATTACTTAACATTTCTGATTTTTATTTGAGAAAGGGTGTTTTGGGGTTGTCTGACTGCAATGAACAGAAATGCTTTGGCTAACTTAGGCAAACTTTTTTTGAATTTTACTGAACTAGGACAGGAAACATACTGAGTTGAAGGATGGGTAGAAAATCAGGCCTGGGAATGGGGGGAAAAGTCAAGACAGGAATTTGTAGACATTGGACAGGGGGCAGGAAGAGTCGTCTGGTTCTACCACCAAGATGCAAAGCTCTTAGTATTTTTCATATCCTTATTTCTCTTTACAAGCATCAAATTCATAATGATGGCTTAGCTTGGCTAGCATGCCAACTTTGCCCATTTCCTGTGAGTAAGAGGCAACTCCTCAAAAGGAAATCAGAATACTATAGAAGAGGATGTGGATTATAGGCAGCAGCGGAACAATGGATGTCAACCACAATGCGGATAATAAATAATGCTGATTTTCCCACAATTGGTGAGTACTGTAATCTGTGGTAAGATAAATAAAGCATAAGATACAGGGCAGCATTATTTATTATATTCCTGTGGATTTTGGCTTAAAATAACAGTTGACAGAGACATTGAAGTCTTTTTTTAAATGTGTGCCAATACTGGGGGTTGAACTCAGGGCCTGGGCGCTGTTCCTGAGCTTTTCAGTCCCTGAGCTTTTCTGTTCAAGGTTAGCATTTTCACATGTGAGCCATAGCTCCTGGTTTGGTTTTTTGGTGTTTAGTGGGAGATAAGATTCTCATGAATTTTCTTGCCTGGCTAGCTTTGAGCCATTATCCTCAGATCTCAGACTTCTGAGTAGCCAGGATTATAGATGTGAGCCATGGGTGACTGGCTGTAGACATTGAATTTTAAGCAATAGACACAACAATCACAGTATCTAATTATGTATGGTCAGAACTGTATTCTATCTATCTATCTATATTTCTTTTTCTTTTTTCTTTTTGTCAGTTTTGGGACTTGAACTCTGGGCTTGGACTCTGTCCCTGAGCTCTTCAGTTCAAGGCCAGTGCTCTAACACTTGAGCCACAGCTCCACTTCCGGTTTTCTGGTGGTTAATTGAAGCTCAAATTCTCATGGACTTTCCTGCCCAAGCTGGCATTGAACTGTGATCCTCAGATCTCGGCCTCCTGAGTGGTTGGGATTACAGGTGTGAGTCACCAGCGCCCGGTCTCCTTTTACAGTTTCCAGTAATTATCTTTAGACAATTGTTTCGAGGAGTTTCAGTTTGACACGTCAGTTTGTGAGTACATTGGGTCTTGACCAATGTCACCCCTTGTATTATTTTCCTCCTCTCTAACCGTACCTATCCTCTCCAGACAGCACTTTATTTTTAAACATAACTATACATTTAACAATAAAGTTGAATATAATTATACATTTGCAGTAAAAATTATTGCAAATTTTCTTTTACTTGATGACTAGAAAAAAAAACTTAAATGAGAGCCAAAGTATCCATCAAAAACAAATACATTCCTAGCCAGGTGCTAGTGGCTCACTCCTATAGTCTTAGCTTCTCTGGAGATTGAGATCCCAGTTCAAAACCAGCCCTAGCAGGACAGTCTATGAGACTCTTTCTTTTCCAATTAATTACCCTCCCCCCCCACACACAAAGAAACCTGAACTGGTGCTGTGGCTCAAGTGGTAGAGCTCTAGCCTTGAGCATAAAAGTCCAGGGATAGCACCTAGGCTCTAAGTTCAAGCCCAAGGAGAGGCATAAAACCAAACACAACACAAACCTTCCCCACCAAAAACAAAAAAAAACAAAAAAACCCAAAAAACCAAACCCTCTCAAATACGTTCCTTGTTAGGTTTTATACAATGAAAATTGGTAAAAGACCAGCCTAATCACTAAACATCTTGTCAATGGCACAAATGTAAAGGTTTTATGTCCTCATTAATAGTGTTGCTGGTTAAAGTAGACACAATAGGATACTGTAGAAATAGCACTTACGCATTTTAGTTGTAATATTCAAATGAATATTCCAGAGCTGGGGTAGAGGTTAAGATCATACGCTCTTATAAGAGTCTTTTCCGTTTTGTTTCTCTCTACTTCTTTTTTCATTCTCTTAATTGGTGCAGCTAAAAAATTATGTACAGCATCGTTGTATCTTCAGTGTAAAATCCTTTCCAGTAATCTTATTAGGAAATTCAGTAGATAGATTTTTTTTTACTCCTGTTTTAAAAATTCATATGTCTGTTCTCTGGTTTTTAGCTCTTGTGGTATAATAAAACATGAGATAGAGGAAATAGGAAATCTCTTAGTGTTCACTACATTCTCCAGAGTTGTGAAGAATAGGATGACTTGACTGAATGCAGGCATGTATATCCAAATTCTCATCAAACCTCAGGATTATCAGCTATGCTTAGAAATATGAGAATACCACTTCTGAAGGAGGGTTTTATGGGCTCTGGCAGGGCCTGAGAGAGCAGGTCCTTTATGTAGGCCCTGGAGACTCCATGGACAAAAAGGCATAGTTTATGAAAGTTTGGAAAATGATCAAATTTAACATACTTTTTATTTTGATTAAGAATAAATTGGTTTTCCTTGGACCATTACAACTTTTCTTCAGTCCCATTTGGGATTTTATGACTTTAGCAACCATTTCAATGTATGGAAAGAAGAGGGAGTTTATCTAAATCAGATTTAGCCCTGTTTTATTTTTCATAAGCAAAAGATTATATAGAATTATAAAACTCATATGATACAGTTAGGTGAATAATTGAACATAAAATATCCAATCAATTACTTTTTTTCTTTTGTGTGTAGGGTGGGATGTGTCATCAGGTCACGTGCTATCCTCAGAAACTATTTTGAGGGCTGGGAAGTTGGCTCAGTGGTAGAGTGCTTGCCTTGCATGCACGAAGCCCTAGATTCAATTCCTCAGCACCACAGAAAGCAGAAAAAAGCAGGAAGTGGTGCTGTGGCTCAGGTGGTAGAGCACTTACTTTGAGCTGAAGAGCTGAAGGACAGCACCCAGGCCCAGAGTTCAGCCCCATGAACGACCATAAATAAATAAATAAACAAAACTTTTTTGATATTGGAAAAATTTCATTGGATTTTGAGGCCCTCCTTTCAAAAATTTTATAATTGCTTGGTAATTGAATCCCTTGAAGTAGGATTATTGTGGAAAAGGTTAAAAATTTTAAACATTTCTTTTTGTCTACTGATAAAGCAGTACAAAATAACACTTGTGTTTCTATATAAACATTCTGAACTATTGAAAAGTTTAGAAAAGAAAATATCAGTTATAACTGTGTCACCCAGTATTATTATTTTGAAGTATTCAAAATTCTATTGTTGAATTTTATTTTCTCCATATATAGATATAGATACATATGTGTCTATAGATCAGTATCTATATCTATATATCTATACACATCTTCTCTGTGATATTTAAGTTTGAACTTAGAGCTTTAGGCTTGCTAGACAGGAGCTCTACAATTTGAGCCATCTCCCCATATCTTTTTGTTTTAAGTATCTTTTTTTTGATAGAGTCATGCTTTTTACTTGGGCTGGCCTAGACTGCCAGGGGGCAGGGGCATACACAACCAAACTCAGCTTTTTTTGATTGGTTGTGGGGCTTGAACTCTGGGCCTGGGCACTGTCCCTGAGTTCTTCAGCTCAAGGCTAGCACTCTACCACTTGAGCCACAGCACCACTTCTGGTTTTTCTGGTGGTTAATTAGAGATAAGAGTCTCACAGATGTGCCTGCTTAGGCTGGCTTTGAACTATGATCCTCAAATCTCAGCCTCCTGAGTAGCTAGGATTATAGACATGAGCCACCAGCACCCGGCTCAAACTCAACTTTTTAATTAATTGATATTTGGTCTTGAACATTTTTTTTCTTGGAGTGCTTTGAACCTTGATCCTCAGATCTCAGCCTCCTGAGTAGTTAGGATGACAAGCATGAGCCACCACATGTAGTTGCGTATTTATTCTTACAGTACAATATTATCTATTTAGACATAAGCAGATTATTCAGAGGCTGAATAATTAATAAGTGATTGGAATTTTATGATTAGGGAAAAACTCTATCAAATTTGGAGAAGATGAAGTAATATGTACCCATTGGATGCTCTTATGGCAGGAGTAACTAGCTAAACGTCATCAATTGTGTGTGTGTGTGTGTGTGTATTTTACTGAGGTTTGAAGTTGAAATGGGGCCTCGCTTGCTCAGCTTACTTGCTTGGCTTTCTTGCGTAGCTGGTGCTCTACCAATTGAGCTACTTTTCCAGCCCTGTGTTTAGCTGGTTATTTTGGGAATGGAGTCTTGTAGCCTTTTGCCCAGGCTGGCTTTCAACTACAATCCTCCACCTCTTAGCCTCCTTCGTAGCTAAGATTACAGGCATGAGCCACTATCACCTGGTTGCTGGCTTTATGCCTTTTATTTCATTCAGTTTTATTTAACTTTCAGATAATGCCTTCTAATTTTTAGGCTCTCATGACATAATAACTATGCTTTTCCTAGTATTTTTCAGTTATTTAAAATCATATTTCCTTAACATACTGCTAAATTATTAAATACTATCTTCTATTACTGAATTATAAAGCAAGGTTTGTAGGTTTTTTTGTTTTGTTTTGTTTTTGTGTGCTAGTTTTAGGTTTGAACTCAGGGTCTGGGTGCTTCCCTGAGGTTGTTTTTTTGTTTTTGTTTTTTTTTTTCCTGAAAGCTAGCTTTCTACCACTTGATCCATAGCTCAACTTCCCACTTTTTGCTGCTTAATTGGAGATAAGAGTCTTGTGGATTTTCCTGCCTGTTCTAGCTTCAAACTGTGTTAATCAGATCTCAGCCTGAGTTGGATTACAGAGTGAGTGCTCAGTGGCTGGCTTAAGTCTGTAGTTTTAACAAGATAGTTTTTTTTTTTAAAAAAAATCTTTTCTTAGGATAGTAACAGAGGCTATCAGTGTATAGGGGAAAAAACCCTATAGTTTTTATTCCTATTTTTCTTCTTATCTTTATCCTCACTACACATTGTACTCTTTTAATTTCTTTAAAAGAGATTTATTGGTAGTATTGATAACTTCCTTCCATGGAAGACAGGACTTTTAATATATTTTAACATCCTCTAATGTTTCATGCCCTTCCCGTATTCATTTCTTTCTTTTTAATTAAGGAAAGAATCACTTCTTCTAACACACATACACACATATTTAATATATACATATATACACATTTGTATATATATTTATAGCACATATGTATATTAATATATTCTGTTGCTTGACTTCTTCTATTTCAACTATTTATTTCTTTAGAGCATGTGAAGTTTATTTGGTTTAATCATCTAGTTCACTGATTTTCTCTTCACCTCTGTCTACCCTTTAGATCCTATATTTAATTTTTTGTTTCATACTTTTCTGTTTCAGATTTCTTTTTTATGCTTTTTCATTGTAAAATTACTGTACAGAGGGTTATAGTTACATGAGTAAGGTAATGAGTACATTTCCTATTGAGCATTGTTACCTTTCCTTTGTTTTTCCTCTACCATCTCTTCCCTCCCCTCAGGATTTCTTATTGGTTCCTTTTCATAGTCACTTTCCTATTTTATAATCTTGCTTTTGTTTCATTGATGCTAGTCTTTCTTTTCCATTTTCAAGAACTATAAACATCAGTATTTAAAAATATCTTTTCAGATTTCTTAGTTAACTGTTATCTCTTCCTACCAGCTATCCTTTCTGTGGACTTATTTGTTGTCTTTTACTGTGATGCCTTTCTTGTGTAACATTATTTTATTTGAGGGGGACTTTTATTTAATTTTTCCTGTATGACTGTTTAGCAGTTGCTCACCTACAACAGATTATGATGGTATGGAAAGAAGTTTTGCTTTCTGGTCAGAGGCTGGCAATGTGGTTTTAATTCTGGATTTTTTTTTTTTGGTCATGTGTTCAGGGTCCTTGGGTCATAGCAAATTAGTTGTTAAAGCCCACCAATGGAAACCTTGTACTGATTCATTCAAGAACACATGGGTCTCATATGCACTGATCTTGATTTACACATCAGGAGGAGTCACTGGCATGGTCTGAGATATGAACAGATAAAATCAGAATCATGCTTTAGCATGTTTAATGTGGCAAAGGTATGCAGGATGAATTGTGGAGGAGAAAAATTGGAAGACCAGGAAGCTAGTGGGTCACTATGAAAGAAACATTGGGGGTAAATGCTAAAGAACTCGATTAGGTTGTAGCCCTAGGAACAGAAAGAACAAGTAGTAAGGGGAAGATCAACAGGGCAGATTGCTGACAGTGTGTGGAAAGCAAGTAGAGGACGTTACATGTACATTATGGGATGGGGAGAATGATGTCATGAAAGAACTGATAAAACCAGACTACAGCAGATTAACAAATAATCGTAGTGCCCATTTTAAATGTGTTAAGAAGTTACAGACTTTTTTCCCCCAGGAGCAACATTGGCAAGGAAGAGGTGAAAAATAGGTGTATTAGTCTTCCTTAAGTCTATGCATTCTTGTCTGTCTTTTAGGGACTAGGAGCTATCTTTTTGTTGTTCTTGTGTTGCCATCCTTTAGATATTTTTGCTCAAGGCTAGTGCTTTACAACTTGTGCCACACCTCTACTTTCAGATATTCTTTAAATTTTAGTAGTTTATAACAGATGGGAGTCACGAATTTTCCTGCTTGGTTTGGCTTTGATCCGTGATCCTCAGATCTCAGTCTGCTGAGATCTGGATTATGGGTGTGAGCCACTGATGCCCCACTCAGCTTAACTCAATGTATATCCTACAAAATTAAGAAGAGTGAGGGAAGGGGTGGGGAGGTGAGGGAAGGGTGAACATATTGAAATGGATGATATTGATCAAGGTATGTTGTATTCATAAACTGCTTTGTTAAAAGGCAACTCCTTTGTACAACTACTTAAAGGCAACAACAACAATAATAGTCTCTATAATTTATTTGCTTTGCCTGGCTTCATATCATGATCTTCAAATCCCAGCCCTCTAAGTGGCTAGGATTGCAAGTGTGAGCCATCAGTGCCTTGCTTAATCTACCTTTATATGGGTCTCTAAGAAAAATGTCAATACTGATCACAAGTATATGGAAGTATTTATTGTTCATTTCCGTAGGGTAGAAACTGGAATAAAAAAACAAATCATTGATTTTCTCTTAAGTGTCACATGACTTGGATTTTCCACTGAAGTTCAGTCAGTTTGGGATCTTGGGGAATGAACCAAGATGTGGAAATGCTTAAGTTTAGCCATGATCTAGGGAAAGCTTTATGGTGGAATCAGATACTGAATGAAAGAATGTGAAGTCATGGCAGGGTTATCTCAGCCAGAGGGGAAGTGGCCAGCCAGGAACCCAGTGACTGGCACAAGCAGCCAGGCCAGCATCTAGCTGATAACCCCCAGAAAGAGCCTTGCTCCCCCAAGGAAGTAATGGAAGCCGCTTCCTGGAAAAACACATTAATTTGACACTTGACTTGCTCTCAAATGAGGTATGGATAATGGTGAGCCTTTAAAAATAAAAAACATGAAACAGTTTTAGAAAATTTGAGGAAATCGCTCTTTGAGGTTACAAACATTACAGATCTTTTATAACAAAACCCCTTGGCCAAGGGAGAATAATAATTTCCATATGCACATTTGATTCTGACACGGGGGTAAAAGTCTAAAGATGGGGGTGCAGTCTCCAAGGAATTTTTAGAACTTGGAGAGGCAACTTGCTGTCCACTGAACCTTGTTCTCTTCTGCCAAACTCTGCACCCTCTGCCATGTTTGCTGTGGTGAGGTCCTCTGTCATTGGCCATCACCACATTCTCGGCTCCTGCTTTTCCCTGGATTCATGGAGGCTCTTGGGTCCTGCATGCTTACCCAAGCAAACAGCTTTGGGTGTCTGCATTCTTTAAAGGCTTTAAAAAAATCTTTAAAAAAACTTTTATGCTGATCTGGGGGCTTGAACTCAGGGCCTGGGTGCTACCCCTGAGCTGCTTTTGCTCAAGGCCAGCGCTCTACCACTTGAGCCACAGCTCTATCTTTTGGCTTGTTTGGTAGTTTAATGGCGATAAGAGTCTCACAGACTTTCCTGCCTTGGCTTCCAAATGTGATCCTCAGATCTCAGCATCCTGAGTAGCTCAGATTATAGAAATGAGCCCAGCTTTTTTGCTTTTTCTTTTTTCTTTTCTGATAGAACAGTCTGTAAATGTTCCAAACTTGTAAATAGCTAGTCACTAATCGCCATTACTGGGTTAAGAGCAACCTTGCCAAGGCTTTGAAACTAGAGTTTCTATCCATCCTTCTGAGTGTACACAGATATTCTAATATCAATATATCCAGGCTGGGGTCTGTGACCCTAATTTGGAAAAAACTATGTTGTAATCAGAATCAATATGGGAGACATATTAGACACTATTACTCCTAGTGCTGTGTATAGCACTTCTTTGCAATTTAAAAGTTATTTGCACTAAAGAATAAAGAAAACCTTGAACAAAAAGTAGCATCCTTTCTGTTACATAAAAGAATCAGGTGTAGATTGGCACAAAAAAGACATATATAATATACTCAAATTGTGGCTCAGAGGCCTGAGGCATGACTCACATGAGAGAGCACCTGCCTAGCAATCTTGAGGCCCTGAGTTCAAATGCCAGTACTGTCCCAAACCCCCAAAAACATTATTCAAAAGGTTAGGACTGTGGCTCTAGTCATAGAGCTCTTAGCTAGTACATGAAGATGTGATGGATTTAGAATTAGTTACAGAGGTATAAATACATAAATGAATATCATATCTAGGTTGAAATGTCTTATACAATCCAATCATCTGCATCTTCATCCTTGCCTTCCTCCCCCATAGACATTTATAGTGTGTTGGGATGAGATCCTACTTCTTCCACCAATCCGGCTTATCAAAGCTGTAAACCAATCACATAATTCACAGAAGCTTAAAGATACGTGAGAACTTGGACAGGGTCCAGGAGAGAGCCATGAAAATGATTAATGGGTTGCGGAATAGCACCGATGAAAAAAGATGAATGGGAATCAGGATTACTGGTATTGAGAAAGTTTAGAGGTGACTTAATAGCCGTCCTCAAATGTGTGAAGGATTATTAAGAGAATGGTGACCAATATCACCGGGAGCCTCTCACAGGAGAACAGTGACTAAGCCAGGAGAGGAAGGATCTAACCTGGAGGTGTGTTTCCCACAGGATTCTCCGTTCTCCTCTCCATCTTTGCCATTTATTGAAATTGTCCATTTCCCCCCACCGTATTGTGAAGAACA
This sequence comes from Dipodomys ordii, assembly GCF_000151885.1. NCBI lineage: Eukaryota > Metazoa > Chordata > Mammalia > Rodentia > Heteromyidae > Dipodomys > Dipodomys ordii. Next base: position 9,712,401 of record NW_012267246.1, on the reverse strand, counting down.
ACATCAGTAGAAGATCATGCTGTCAGCTAGCATGGTGATCTCTGTGGTGGATAGGAAACCTTCAGCGAGGTGGGCATTCAGTGGGGTGTTCTGTTTAGTCTGCCTTGTTAGTTTCCTAGAGGCTAATTCATTTTCATGCTTAACCATGATGTTTTGAAATTTTTTTTATCCCTTCCTTGTTTTAACCATGTCCTGAACAGGGAGAACTTGTAGCATCTGATTTCATGTAAGTTTGGGTCAAGAGTAAAGCCCCAGACCAACCCAGATGCCCCTCAGTAGATGAATGGATCAAGAAAATGTGGTATATATAGATATATATTGGAATTCTATGCCTTCATCAGAAAGAATGACATCACCTCATTTGTTAGGAAATGGAAAGACTTGGAAAAAATTATATTAAGTGAAGTAAGCCAGGCCCAAAGAAACATAGGTCCTATGGTTTTCCTTATTTGCAATAATTAGTATATATCTGAGACAAGCAGAAAATGTCAAAAGCTATGTACATATGACCAGATAAGATGAAATTAAGTGAAATGAATCCCAAGATAGGGACACAAGTGGTTTTTCTTTCTTGCTATTGTATCTAACATATTTATAAGGTACCATGTGATTTTTTTTGTTGTTTTGTATGTTCTTCCCCCACAGTATAACCCCTGTTTTCAGTGTATTTGATGTCGGTCTAATTTGGGGAGTGAAAGGGAAAAATCAAAATGTTTAACTAGGGATACAGGTTGACCCATTGTAACAATGAGATGTACAAGACATTGTTGAACAACAAACTTTACAATTAGGTGTGGTGTGGGGGGAGTGTGGTTGTGGGGGTGGAAGGGAAGGGATGGTAGGGAAAAAACAAAGGAGGAGGCAACAATGCTTGATAGGAAATGTACTCATTACCTTGTTCATGTAACTGTAACCCCTCTGTACAGTATTTTCACAATAAAAAGCTTATATATATATATATAGAGAGAGAGAGAGAGAGAGAGAGAGAGAGTAAAGACCCATGTGAGCTTGGCATATGGAGCTGAGCCAAACCTGCCCTTAAGGGCAAGAGGGGAAGAAATGGGAGGGATAAATCATTTTGGTTGTTTTAGTCATACATAACTGTCTTCTAAACATTTCTGCCCTCGAAATCTCATAACTGAAATTCACAAGAGAAAGGTCACCTAAAGCATTGTTGGAGGGGGTAATAGAAACAGCTACTAACCCTCTGTTTTGAAATTTTCAAGTGGAAGAAAAGAGTGAAGAATCAGTTGCTTACACCTATAATCCTAGCTGCTCAGGAGGCAGAGATCTGAGGATCACACTTTGAAGCGGCAAGTCCATGAAACTTTTTTTTTTTCTTGTCGGTTGTGGGGCTTGAACTCTGGGCTTGGGTGCTGTCCCTGTGCTCTTCAGCTCAAGGCGAGTGCTCTACCGCTTGAGCTACAACATTACTTCCAGTTTTCTAGTGGTTAATTGGAGATAAAAGTCTCATGGACTTTTCTTCCTTGGCTGGCTTTGAACCATGATCCTCAGATCTCAGCCTCCTGAGTAGCTAGGATTACAGGCATGAGCCACCAGCGCCCAGCTTTATGAAACTTTTATGTCTGATTAACCACACCAAAACCTGAAATGGAGATGTGTCTTAGGAACAGCACTCCAGCCTTGAGTTCAAGCCCCAAGGACCACTGTGAGTGCGTGCATATGCACATGCACGCACACACACGCACACACACACACACACACACACACACACAGAAGAAAAGTCAGTATCAGTAGTCACTTTTACAGTATGAAAATTATACTGTAACAGTAACATTGGTAGTAATCACGTCCTCTCAAATCTCTTCTACCTCTTTGAAATAATCTCAGATTTCACACCTACCATCAAAGATAGTGTGTGCCTAGATCTGTATTGTCTCCCACTTTGGGTACTTTGATTAATTTAGCCACATGTTACTGTCAGGTTGAACACATTCATCTTGTGTCTGAACGTGTCTACTCGTCAATCTCCCTATGGCTCTTTCCCTTCAGGCCTTATTTCATCATGTTTAAAGAGACTGTCTCCTGCTTGTCTTTATCTTGTTAGGCTTTCAACAGCTTACGCTGCATCTTCACCTCTCATTCAAGCTTCCTGTAACATGCTCTCTCATTTCCCTATTCATAAAAATGTCAGGGCCATTCGTACACATCATGTGTACAGAGAGAGGTTACTACAGATTAAACCATTTTCCCTCTGAGGAACTTGGGTTTTCCTAGTGCATATTTTTTAGAGTGTGCAATACACTTCACCGCCAAGTGCAGAGCTCATCTCGGCTTCTAAGGAAAGGCAAAAAACGAAGGAGGCAGCTGTGTGATTTTGTTACTAGTGGGAGCTCCCAGTGCTCCATTCAGGTTTTGTATGACATTCAAAGTTATAATTAATACACTTGGCTCTGGTGGCTCAGGCGTGTAATACTAGCTACTTGAGAGGCTAAAATCTGAGGAACTGAGGTTCAAAGCCAGCCCCAACAGAGAAGTCTATGAAACTCTGATCTCCAATTAATTGCCAAAAAGTAGAACTATGGCTCCACTTCCATACCACCAACAACCAAATTCCCACCCCCATATGATCAATTATTCATTTCAAAGGTAGAATGCTGCACAGATATTTTGAGGTTTTATTATGCATGTGTCCTCCTCAAATGATCATATAAACTAGAAGCTCAGCATTTGAGCACCAGTGCTTGGCACCCAATAAATGCTTAAAAGTTGTTTTGAATGAATGAATGAAGTGGCATGTAAGGTTGGGGGCAATGGAAAAAATATAGAATATTGTCTGGTAACTGAAATATATCTTATTTAAAATTTTCAGTACTTGAACAACCAGACTACTCATTGTTCTGACTATAGCTCCATGTAAGAGTGGTAGGTGTTCTTAAGGAGTGTGTGTGTGTGTGTTTATGTGTGTGTGTTGGTTGTATGGAAGTTTGAACTCAGGGCCTCATGCTTATCAAACAGACATTTTACTGCTACTTCTCCAGTCCTTTTTGTTCTGATTCTTTCTGAGATAGAATCTCATTTTTCTGGACCCTGACCTTCCTATATATGCTTCTCATGGCAGTTGTAATGACAGGTTCATGCTACTATACCCAGCTTTTTTCTTGGTTGAGATGTGGTATTGTAAGATTTGATTTTTTTTTGCTGAGGCTGGCCTAGAACCATGATCCACATCATTTCTGTCTTCTAAGTAGATAGAATTACAGTTTATGACCAACTAATATCCAGCTACTCAGTTTTTAAATTTTAATATTATTCCACTAATATTATTTATAGTAGTATGGTAGGTGGTATTACATGATAGATATGCATGTTAAATAACTATATTCAAATTGATGTTCTGTCTCTTGGTGTGACTCTGCTTATCCCAGACAGTTAGTTTGTATTTCCTACTTAGGTTAAGGGCAGAGATTTTCTTTGTTAGTGATTCAGGATATAAATTCCAGAACAATATTCAGTGAATGACAAGTCCTGAGGTTGGCTAAACCAATTTTAGTAATGGCTTACCTTGAGCATGGGAGTGAATGGAGGAAGGACCTATTTGTTTATCAGGTTTTAGTGTCACCTAGTTGGCTTGACTGATGCTGTTGTAAAGTTGTTCAGCTCGGCCAAAGTTTGCTTTTCATAAGGAGCTAGAACTCACCTCCCAATTTCCTTTTACTCTCATTTGCTGCAAAATCGAAGTAGCTGCATGTCTATTCTTAACATTTTGCATTAACTCTTCCTTTTAGATTCTTCTTCAAAGTTGCTGGGGTCATGGCATTGACTCCAGGAGACTAGATTCACGATTGTGCTCAGAAATGAAACATAATTCATGCACTCAGTGAGTGCATGATAAAAGGCATTTATCTTTAAAGATGCGAGTCTCAAATTACATTATTTTCCTTTTTCTTTTACCATGTAACAGTGCTCTGGGCATGTCTTGCTAAGCTAAACAAAAATAAGCAAGGAAAAGTAGAGCACAAATGGGTGGAATTGTATTTCCTCCTCAACCCACAAAAAGAACAATTGACAACTGGTGAATGTGGCAGGCTGTGTGGCTGGTTGCAATGTGGGTTTGGGGAGCTCGTGCACGTTGCCGGAACACGACACAAGAAACCTCGCTGAAGAAAAGCGAAGCCTGTCCTGTGATCACTGAGGTCCCTGGAGATTGGAAGCAAGGCTTCATGATGCTAGCTTTGTTGGCAACTTGGGCTCTGGCTGTTAGCTGAATGCTGGTAGCCCAAAACAAGCAGTTTCCTCTTGGGCTATTCGGTAGTTTTTATTGTTGTGAGACATGTGCAAAAGAGAGGAAGAAAGGTTATTCATGGAGATAAGTTGGTTTCATTTAAAAGACTTTTGTGTATTCTGAGATTAGTCATTTTTGTGCTATAAGCTTTTTTCTGTGAAATATTAGTGGATGTGTGTACATATATACATATATATGATTATTAGTTTTAGTTACTGGTCACTGAAATAGTCAGTCTAGAAGTCACCAATACATTTTTACTTATCCACACCTACGAAGCCTGGAGGATATGCAAGGAAATGGCAAATCCCATGATTAGAACATGTGCCTTGGTTGACAATGCTGTCAATGGAGTCGACTCTATGCCAGCTGTACGATATCCATATTGGTCATCCATATAGATGAATAATTCTTCCTTCCTTTCCCTCCTTCCTTCCTCCTTCCCTAAGTCAGCTCATGCTGACTTAGACTCTGATCCTCCTAGTTATGTGTTCTACTGTAGCTGGAATGACAGGCATGAACCACTGAATCCAGCTGTTGTTGTTGCAGTGAGGTCTTGTGGACTTTATATTCCAAGTTTGCTTGGAACTGTGATCCTACTCTTATCAGCTAGGATTATAGGAGTGAGTCACTGCATTCAACTAGTCTGTTCTTTATCTTGATGACATGGATACTTATTTTTTTAAAGTGGCTGCATTGCAATAGTGTTTATATGAGCAGGCAAATATTACCTTCCTCATCTTCAACATTGTTTTAGTCATTTATTTCTACTTCCATATGCATTTTATGATCATCTAGAAAAACAATTTGTGTTTCAAACTGAGTCCTTTTTTCTTCTTGTATCACTCTGGAAGAATATCTCCCTGTATTTCTTTTGAAGAACATGTATCTTTATTTTGTTTATTGTCACTTTATAGATTTTATTGGTTATTTCTTATATCTATTTAATTAACACATAATAATTATACATACTTAATAGAGTACAGTATGACATTTCAATACATCTTGGATTTTAGTTCTTACCTGAAACTCGGTATATTTCTTTCTTTGACTCTAATTTATATCTATTGTGATTAGGATCTATTTGGATTTATTTCTGTCACTTTATTTTCTACTTTGCATTTCTTCCCTCCCTTCCTCCCCTTTCATTTCTTCCTTCCTTCATCTGTCCATCTGTCTGTTCGTTCATCCATCTGTCTGTCTGTCTGTGTCCTTAAGGTAGATTTCACACTCTTGGGCTCAAGTTACCTTCTTGCCTCAGCCTTCAGAGTAGATTGTACTAGATTGCACTGTTGCCCCTTCCTTCTCTTGCTTAATGGACAATTGGCTGAAATGGAAAAAAAATCCCTTTGTTATATTTTATTTACATTTTTTCATAAGCACTAACAAGTGTTTAATGCTCTTACTTAGCAAAGTTTCATAGTCAACTATATTTACTATTTTTTTTAAAAAGAAACATTCTACTCTAGAGCATGTTACTTCATATTGCTTTCCTCTCCTGGTAGTCCTGCCCAGGATTTTAGTTTTACCACATGCGTATGTCTTCCAAATAAATCATTGTTAATGTGTTTAATGATTATTTACCTATTTATTTTCTCATGTTTGTGTGATGTGTCCATTCTTTGCTCATAGATTCAGTAGGTCTCATTTTGGACTATTTAATGTCTTTGTATTCTTTTAGCAATGCTCACTAAAGGTAAATTCTCTTTGCTTCTATCTGTCTGAAAATGTCTTTATTTTATACTTTTTTTTTGTCAATAACAGTTTCTTGTATTATACAGTTAAAGATTGACATTTCCTCTCAGCACATTGAGAATATTACTACATTTTAACAGCTGTTGCTGAGAATTCTGCTGCCAATTTATTGTTTTTTTTTAAAATTTAATTTAATTTTATTTGTGAACATACTGTACAGAGGGGTTACAATTGCATGGGCAGGATAATGTGTACATTTCTTACCAAGCATTGCAGCCTCCTCCTTTGTTTACCCTTCACATCCCTTCCCAGCCTCCCCCC
>NW_012267246.1:9695165-9705355 GCF_000151885.1 Dipodomys ordii | reverse complement strand
GTGAGGTGATATCTCAATGTTGTTTTGATTTGCATTTCTTTTATCTGCTGCTAATTTATTGTAATAATATAATTTAATTTTTTTCTAGATATAATTATTATAGGAAATATATATTTACCTCTTTTTATTTTTCTGCACTGCAGATTTCCAACAACTAGTATTATTTAAAAATATGTGTTTTCATTATCTTTAGGTAGTTGTGCAAAAGTGTTACCATTCAAATCAATTTACAAGGCTAAAGCATCTTGATTGATGTCACCCCGTTAGTTTACTAACTTTCTTTTTAGTTATTTTTCCTTGTTTTAGTATTAGCTTATTAATTGATGTTTCCTTTATTAGTAGCCTTGTTTTTTTTAAAAAAGATCTTGAAATTTTGTAGGGTGCCTTTAAATTCTTTCTCTAGACAAAGTCATATGCCCTTTCTTTTGGCTTTGGGTGTGTATTTTATGTTCTAATTATTAAATAACCATATTGTAGTTTCAGCTTATCCTATAAGTTATGAATGCTCCTCTTGATTATTTAGATTTATACACATTTGTTTGTCACATATTTTCACATATGAGTTTTTTGTTGTTGTCAGTCATGGGGCCTGACCTCTGGGCCTGGGCACTGTCCCTCAGCTCTTCAGCACAAGGTTAGCGCTCTACCACTTGAGCCACAGCACCACTTCTGACTTTTTCTACTTGCGTGGTGCTGAGGAATCGAACCCAGGGCCTCATGCATGCAAAGCAACCACTCTACCACTGAGCCACCTTCCCAACCCTTCACATATGAGATTTATGTTGAGTTTATATTTTATCCTGAAGTTCCTTATGGCTGGATAGTCTTGTTCTCAAATATTTTCTTTGTGTGTTTTATAATTTGGGGATATGAGCTCATTTTCACAAAGCTTTATCTGAGCATATCATATGGAGATTATGTTGTTTGGAGAAGTTTTGCATTGGTTTCGGTAGCTTAGGAGTTCCAGACTGAATTCATATTTGACCTATTTCTCATTTGCCACTCATTCTAAGCCTTTTTTTCTTTTAATAACCCAAATCAATTAGTTTTGGAGGTGCTCTCTTTTCCTTCCTGGATGATCTAAAACCTATTGTCAACAGATAATTGTGCATCCAGGATCCTTCCCTTCCATAGACCCTCAACACTGATGCCAGCTCTTTCTTGAAGGAGATTCTGGTTGAATTAACTCTTTATTGCTTGAAGCTACAAACTCCACTTAGTTGGAATAATCAGATTCCCACTTTGTGTTTTTTTGACTGCAATTCTTTTCTCACAGATGCTTCATGCTTACACTGAAAAACATGTAATTCTGTAATATAGTAATGACCTTTCTTCTTTCAATGTCCTCCCTCACACGTCCTGCTTCATCCTTAACTAGCCTCCTTGATTTGGTGAACCTTTACATTTTAGAGACATGCTTTCTGTGCTCAGGTTCAATGCTACCTTGCTTTTTGTTATTATTGTTTTTTTTTAAAGATGAATGATCAATTAGGGAGAGTTTAGTTTCTCTTAATACCCTCAACTCTTCATATTTTTACCCCTAAGAATCCCATTAAATTTGATAGGATCTCTAGGATAGTGAATATGTTTTTAAAGGATTGGTTTTATGGCTTGTTTGAAAATCTTACATATTCCAAGGTCTTCTCTGTTCAGAAACTTACCAATCAAATGTAATACTGTATATTTATTGTCAAATTGCCATTTTGGAAAGTGAAAGCCAAGAAACTGTATTTGATCACCATGCCTTTCTAGTAAACGAGTGAGACATGAGTTCTCATTTGCCTTTGCTGTGTCTTCTCTTTTGCTTTGGTTTTCTGTTTTTAAAGTAAACATGTTGAATGCAAGATCTTCATATTTCCTTTCACTTCCAAAACTCCTAGTGACTCAAAGGAGTGTTTTAGATATTTAGAAATGTTTCATTGTAATATACTTCAAGATAACATATGGCTCATAATTTTTAGAAAATATGTTATATTTAAGATAAATTTTGAATTTTAGCATCCTTGATTAAGAGTAACAGAAAGTTCTGGCTAATATGAAAAACATGAAAGGCAAAGACAGATGTGTTAAACCTTGTTTTGATTTAAAAGAACAACAGTAAAGATCAAGAAATACCATGCTTCTGGAATGTGAACTTAAAGCCCTGTTAATGGGCAAAGCCGTCCCTGGGTAGTATCAAGTAGCTATGTTATCAGTCTTACATGGTACTTGCTTTACTACAAATGTATCTGCATAGCTCAGGAGAAAGATCAATAAGTCTTCTGATATGCTTGTCAATTTCTAGTGTTGATGAGTAAGTTCTTTTAAGTAGCCTGTACTCAAATATTAATGTGTCTTCAAAGGGAACCAAATGTGTCATAATTTCATAAGAATTCATCTATTAGCAATAAAGGTTTTTTCATTATTAGTGGGAATGTCTCAACCCTTGAAATTTACTGTATTAAATTTACTGTATTAAAATATTTGCTCTAAATTTTCTTTGGTTATTTATGTAAGTTAATAGCCGTTTGCATTTTAGATACTGAATGCAAAACTAGGATATTTATAATGTCTAAGTCAGTAGGATTAAGCAGAAGCAACTTTTTAAATGGAGAATAATATTAGGAAGAAATATATATATATATATCTTTTACATAAATTCATGAAAATAGAGTTGATCCCTAGTAATATTTTAGTTTTCTACTTGATTCTAGAATCTTTTTCTCTTTCTGAATTTCATTTATTTATTTTGTGTCTCTCATTCTCTTCCTTTTTTGGCCTTTTAAACTCCATTCCTTATCTTTTTCCCTTTTTCTACTTCCTTCTCTTTCTTCTTCCTTCTCCCTTCCCCCTTGAACATTTGTGTATACACATAAAATTCACCAGTATTTGTAAGCAGTTACACAAAGGAAAATGCTAGGATGTGAGATAAAAAATTCGCCATTTGTATACTAGACATATCTAACTATAAATGAATAGTCATCTAGTGTTTTATACACATATTATCTGTAGACTGTAGTTCTGTTTCCATTAGATTTATGAAACAATTGGTGGTTTTTCTTTCCATGTACTTATTTGCACATAAATTGGTCTATGAACTACATTGTGTATTTTAAGTTGTAGTTTTGGTTTCTAGTTGAATATACCATGAATTAATAATAATCTGATATTGACTTCAGTTGAAATGAGTACCGAGATTTATTGATCCAAAGTAGAAAATATGGACCAAAGTGAAACTTCTGTCAATATTTATTTACCTTTACAGGGACAATTAATCTTGATACTCATTGAAACAGGAAGTCAATATATGTATTGTTATGTACTTTTGGAGTCTTCCATTAGAAATATTGGCAAGTCACTGGTTCATAGCCATAGATTTAAAGATCCTCTCAATTTAAATGTTTTGGATATTGGGTGCTAAAAGATGTAAAAATATCAACATCAAGAGCAAGTTACTGTGAATTTCTTGCTACAATTCAGCTGATCCTTTTTAAAGTAATATGACCTCCCAGGAGACACCCAGTCCTGGCATCTCCATGAAAGATGTCATTGTGTTCAGAGATGGATTAAGCTCTCCTAGTAGGGAGTGTGGCCACTGCTCTGCTTAGGCTGCAATGGTGCTAGTATACAAACCCCAGTGTACCTTCGCTTTTTTCAGGAGAACTTTGTAAGTTACACATATACTGGGGAGAAGAATAGACTGTAAGATTTGTATCCCTTGTTTCTTAGTTGTTGTTATTTGAATAAAATGAGAAGGAGTTTCACTTTACTGTGATCATTTTGAAATGTAATGAAGTACTTGCCATGAATTTTGGAGCATGTGAAGGTTACCAGTCTTGGGGGAAAAAGTGGCATATTCCTTTTAATCTGTAAATCTCTGACACAGAATTGGCCTCCAGGATTATATGTTCCATTAATTTATTTTAGGGTCACAGCTGAGGTCTATCTTTGAAATATGACATTAGAGTGATTGACATTCTTATTTAAGAATTAATCCAAGCTGGGTATTCATGGAGCATTCCTATAATCCTAGCCTGAGGATTGCTATTCATAGCCAGGGCAGGAAAGCCTGTGAGACTCTTGTCTTCATTTAACCACCCAAAAGTCAGAAATGGAGCTGTGGCTCAAGTGGTAGAACACCAGCCTTGAGTAAAAAAGCGAAGGGACAATGCCCAGCCCAGATCCTGAATTCAAGCCTGGTTCCAGCACACACACACACACACACACACACACACACACACACACACACACACACTAAATTCTATTTTTTCTTCATTCTTCACTTACTAGAAATAAGAGGTTGACTTATATAGGGCAATGACCAGAGTATTTGTGGAAGACACTGAGCATTATTGCATATACACACAGAGACATATTCATTACAGTTTTAAAATGATATATATTTAGTCTCATATGTTTTTTTCTAATTTTATTTTATTGCAAAGATGCTGTATGGAGGGGTTACAGTTACATGAGTAAGGTAATGAGTACATTTCTTGTGAAGCATTGTTACCCCCTCCTTTGTTTTTCTCCTACTATCCCTTCGCTCCCCACCTCCCCAACTCCTCCAGCCCCCAAAGTTGTAAAGTTCTTTTCCAATATACTGTCTTGTGGGTATCATTGTTGCAGTGGGTCATCCTGTGTCCTTGTTTCAGCTTTTTGTTATTCCCCCTCCCCTCCCCAAATTAGGTAAGTGTATATACAAGATGCAGGGCACCAAAATCAAATACAGTGACAACAAGTATATACCATAGGGGAAAGAACATACAAAGGAAACAAAAAAAAATCACATAGTACATTAAGAGCAACAAGAACAAAGAAAAGCCTTGTGTCCATTTCTTGGGGTTCATTTCACTTAGCATCATCTTATATGGTCATATGTACATAGCTTTTGAGCTTTTGTGCTCATCTGATAAGATTGTCCTAGACGTATACTAATTATTGCAAATAAGGGAAGCCATGGGACCTATGTTTCTTTGGATCTGGCTTACTTCACTTAATATGGTTTTCTCCCAAGTCTTTCCAATTCCTAACAGATGGGGTGGTACCATTCTCCGTTCTATCTGATGGAAGCATAGAATTCCATTATATATATATATATATATATATGTATATATATACATATATATATATATATATGCGCCACATTTTCTTGATCCATTCATCTACTGATGGGCATCTGGGTTGGTTTGATAGCTGTGGTGAATGATGCTGCAGTAAACATAGTTGTGCTGGTAGCTTTAGTGTGGTCTTGTTTGTGATCATTTGGGTAAATGCCAAGAAGTAGGATTGCTGGGTCATAGGGGAGCTCTATGTGTAGTCTTTTGAGAAACCTCCATACAGCTTTCCAGAGTGGTTGGACAAGTTTAGACTCCCACCAACAGTGCAGTATGGTTCCTTTTTGGCCACATCCCCTCCAGCGTCTGTTTTTATTAGATTTCTTAATTATAGCCATTCTAACTGGGGTGAGGTGGCATCTCAATGTTGTTTTGACTTACATTTCTTTTATGGACAGAGAAGTTGAGCATTTTTCTTCATGTGTCTATTGGCTATTCTTCTTTCCTCTTCAGAGAAGTCTCTCTTTAAGTCTCACCCATTTATTAATGCGACGGTTGTTTCTTCAAGGATTTGTTTTTGTGGGATTTAAGTTTTTAAGTTCTAAATATATTTTAGATAGGAATAGCCTCGTATGTTTTTGTAGGCCAAGTGTATTACAGACATTGTGAAAAAATTTTCAAGTTTTTTCCCTATGGCCAATCTCATTTTGTCTTAGAATTGTATATAATGCCCAGTATAACAGAGCATGCCAAAACATACAGCTAAAAATCAGGAATTGGCTAGTGTCCATGAACAATCAAATAATTAATAGACTTGTATTCAGCTTTAAGTTCTCAACTTATTTAATTAGCTGACATTTTCTGTCATTTGGGAGTAATGATTTGCTTTGTTTGGGGGGTAGAATGTTTATTTTATAAAATTTAAGTCTTGTGCCTGGTTGTACAGAAATCTATACTCTTTTTTTTTTAGAGGGTAAGGAAGTCCTTTAAAAAATTTAATGTTTTTTAAAAAGATAAAAAATAAAAAAATAAAAAATTTAATGCTTTTTGCTGGGCAATGGTGGCTTATGCCCGTAGTCCTAGCTACTCAGGAGGTTGAGATCTGAGGATCACAGTTCAAAGCCAGCCAAGCAGGAAAGTCTGTGAGACTCTTCTCTCCAATAAACCACCAGAAAACTGAAAGTGGTGCTCTGGCTCAAGTGATAGAATGCTCTTTGAGCTCTTCAGCTCAAAGCACCCAGACCTAGAGTTCAAGCCCCATAACTGACAAATTTTTTTTCTTTAAAAAATTATTATTTATTTTCTGCTTATGTAGAACTGAGAACTCGAATCCGGTCTTCATGCATGCTAGGCAAGCACTGTACCACACTCCCAGTCTTCATTCCTTTTATTGATGTTAATTTATAAATTAAAAAAAAGTTCAATAAAAATTTGTGCCATGTATTGTTAATGAGTCTAACAGAAATGAAATAAAACATAACAAAAACAACAACAATCATGAAAACCCTACCCTATAACAATACCTTGCAGGGAATGCAGACATGCCAGGAGAGATGAGTCCTTGAATGTATCGGCCACTGCAAACAGGGCACACAGGGGTGGCACAAAGCATACACACCCAGCCACACTTCTAAATTTTCCAGACTCCAGCTTCCAAGAAAGCACAGACTTTGTGTCTGTAGCTTATCTCCTTTTTTTTTCACACCAACAATTGGGTTTGAATTGAAGGCCTCACACTCTCATTTGGTATTTTTGTCAAGGCTCGTGCCCTACCACTTGAGCCATAGCTCTACTTCTGGTTTTTTTTTTTTTTTTTTGCTTTATAATCAGAGATGAGTGTCTCACATACTTTTCTATCCAAGCCTTGGCTTTGAGCTGTGATCCGTAGATCTCAGCCTCCTGAGTAGCGAGGATTACAGGTGTGAGCCACTGTTCATTTCCTTTTTGAAGATAAATGACCTACCACTCTGGTGCAAAAGAAACTCTGTCACCCACCTGCAGGCCTCTGTACTGGGACTGGCAGCAGGATAAAAACATGGTGGTGTTTGTAAAAGGCCTCCCTAAGTACATAAACCCTGAGATGTATAGGAGGAGTAAAGGAAGAGACAGGAGGAAGTGGGAAGTGGGTCCATGGGAAGGGTGGGCCATGGACCAGGAACAGGTAGAAAATGTAAGTGCGGGATTCTTTAGAAAAGAGGAAGAGAAGGGTCCAGAAAGCCATCTTTAAACATCCACAAGCAGCCTCTCTCTGCTTCTGAATAGCATTCCATAATCCTCAAAGTATTCAGACTGCAATGTGGGATGTAAGCTAGTGAGTGGTGCCCAGAGTTTTGGGGTAGATGTTGGGTTGCAGCTATTCATAGGATAGTATATATAGGTCAAAGTAGCCTTTTCCACTAAAATAGAAAGTTGAGATACATCTTTCCTAAAAACAAAACAATGATTAGGCTTGAATTCTTCACATTTCAATATGTTGGCCTTTGGTGATCAACACAAAATGATCACTACAGTTTTTCCAAACCAATAGTTTAGATCGATGACTGTATTTATCCTGGAGAGCAGGGATGAAGGCAACTGTCTCCATGGTGGAAGAAAATGCATAGGCTGTAGAGTCAGATGGACAAGGACACAGGTCTCCTGGTAGTTTTCTGATGTTGAACAATCCACTTCTGCTCCATTCTGTTTTTCAGTTAGAAAATGGAGGCTTATTTTAACACTTGCATGAAGATTAAGAATGAGAAAATAGTTTTAAAAAGCCCTGCATGGGGTTGGGAAGGTGGCTCAGTGGTAGAGCGCTTGCCTTGCATGCCTGAGGCCCTGGGTTCGATTCCTCAGCACCACATAAGCAAAAAGAAAAAAGCTGGAAGTGGCGCTGTGGCTCAAGTGGTAGAGCGTTAGCCTTGAGCTGAAGAGCTGAGGGACAGCGCCCAGGCCCAGAGTTCAAGCCCTACGACCGGACCCCCCCCCAAAAAAAGACCTCCATAATACCTGCAGCCTGATGGCTGCTGGTTTATTGGCTTGCCTTCACTTCTGTGAAGGAGTTTTAAGAAGCTGCCCTCTCAGATTTCAACATGTCAGGGTCCTGTGCCTGCTGTCCAAGTTTGTTCCTTAAAAAACAATCACAGAATATGCATTTGAGGCAGAAGAATCTGCAAATGAGATGTTTTGTTCACCACCACGTCTTTACTGCTCAGACATATTTATTGGCTGATTTCTGCTTGGCCATGCTTCCAGTGCTTTCCGTACTCAAGGAGATACGTGAAAGCCATGAGCTTTAGGAGGAATGTCAAGGCATGCCTGACCAGTTGTTCTGCCGCTCATTCCAGCCCCACCCTTGTCTCTATCTTACCCACAGTCTGCTGTTCAGCCACATGGGGGTTCATCCATTTCTCCAACACCCCAACTTCCTTCTTTCTCAGAGGTTTTGTGACATCTTGAAATGCTCTTCTTCAGCTCCCTCCACTTCTTCCCTTTCCCTCAAATCTCTGCCTCTTTTACACCCTCCCCACCTCTCCACACACACACACACACACACACACACACACACACACACACACACACACACACACACTCCACACAGGCTTTTACATCTCATATTCCTATTTAATTTACATCATCTTGATAATCATTTCCTGCCTGAGACCCCAGCCTACATTAGATCTGCTGGATTAAATCTTTCTTGGCATCTATTCCGTTCCTTATCACAATTATGATTTATTATTTGTCTTTGTAGATATTGGCTAACACCTGTCTTTCTGACTAACATATTGACTATATTTGTCTTGGGTATCATTGTATCCCCACATAACACTCTCTACCTGGTACAGAATAGGTGATCAACATATATTTTTAAAACCAAATAATGCTAGATGTAGAGAGAAATTGGCACCCATATTATTGTAGTCTCCTTGTGTTCAACATTCATATGTATTAGATGCATGTGGTTAGTTTGTACCTGCTGGACTGTAAAACAGCCCTGTGTAGTACCATGGATTTGAGGCCACCTATGTGGTTTATAAATGAGTAATATTGGAACAAGTACTGTTCAGAAAAGTAGCTAACCTGGCTTAGAACTGACATCTTTCTTTTGTTTGGTCTTCAAAGCCACAATATTAATCTAACACAGCAGACACAGTCTGAAGGAGGCAGAAGGTACTAAGCACTGTTCTCAGGGTTGCTGAAGCCTGTGAGACAAGATAGGAACACGTTTAATCTTGGTAATGAGTGAGACTTTCAATCCAGACAGGACTCAGTGTTCCTTTGCTTGGGCAGGGCTCATCCCCTAAGTTGGCTGCTTAAAGCTCAGTGCCTGTAGAAGTCTCTGAAACAGTCTTCAGTACAACAGTATTAGTATGCTGTGGATAAGTGCAGGTGGCCACTACCTTGGCAGCTATGAAATATAGGCAGGTATGGAAAACAAGAGCAGTGGATTGAGAACACGTTGCCCCAAATCATATTGCGCACTGAGTTCTGTTTGGGCTATATCCACTTCTATAGCTGTTGATAGTATGACTTTTCTATAAGGAAATAGAATAATACTAATGATACACACAAGATCCCTTATAGAAGGGGAGAAAATGCTCCAAATTCAGAGCCTTCCAGAGCACAAGGAGAAAGTTTCAGAGCCACTGGATATCTCTCTTTGTCACATGCCATGGTGTCAGGCCCCCAGCCATTTGTCATCCCTGAATTTCATTATCTGCTCCTTCCCTGTCTTTCATTCCCAGTTTGCTAGGACATTTGTTCACCGTTGACCTCCCTGACAAATAATACACCTTAATTATGTTGGCAAGAGGGGACATGTCATTCCCAGGCCACTTTAATTGTCTATCCGACAGGCATCCTGCGGCGACATGATGCAGTTTCTGGTGTCTTCTGACTGCAATTGAAAGACAATCCTAGGCTTTCACTTTGTCTGCAGAAAGCCTCAACTTTCCCAGATAAAACTGATCAGAACCATGTGTCCCGTTTTTTTTTTTTTTTTGTACTGACTATAACAAGTTCTCCCATTAATTTGATGAAAACAGTGCAGATTGCCATTAATGAGGCCTCTCTAAGAAAAAAAAACCCAAAAAAACAAAAACCAAACATGTCTGCAGAAGGATTTAGAATGGCTAAATAGTGAAATAACTACAAAGGTTCTGAAAAAAAAAG